>NC_056725.1:1848903545-1849028499 GCF_019279795.1 Protopterus annectens | reverse complement strand
GTTGACTGGGAACTTTTGTTTTTAACATATTACCAAACCCCTCCTTGACAACCATTGCGCTGGGGTTGCAGCTTTACATACATACTATGGTGTGTGGTGGCTGTGCAGCTGATTTTGTTCTACTGCTCTTTTGGGACATTGTCATATTATTTCATTGCTTTGCAACTTCTGTGCACATATCCCGGGTCTGCTGTTCTTTCTACGTGCCATTTATGTCATTTTACATTTTGTGCATATTTTCTTGGGACATTCTCGGTGCCTTTCCACATTGGCATATTGCACCTATATGATACCTGACTTTGACAGCCTTCTGTTACTCCTCCGGTATGTTGGGTAAATGTAAACCGTTTTTTGGTTTACATTGCCGTCTCACGCTTCGCGCGCCACTGCGGATCGCTTTTGCCCTCATTTGCATGGTGCAATACCGCACACAGTGTGTTTTGCATACCTCGCGGGGCGGAGACGGTCCGCGACGCCGGTAGTGCACGTGGGATTCATTCATACCTGAATCGCTAAGCAGCCATATTTGGCGTTATAACGCCGACGCTATGCTGGCGCCTGGCGCAAGGTTCATGAATCCCGGGGTGAATGTTGTAATTAAATCAAAAGGTGCTTCAACAAAGTATTAGTTTAAGGGTGTGCACACTTAGGCAACCAGCATATTGTACATATTTCATTTGCTATATTTTACCCCTAACAGATATGTTTGTTTTCAATTGGATTGCACAGGTTATAGGTCACATCAAAGGTGGGAGAGTTTTTGAAATGATTTATTGTGGTCTCATTTTATATATCACAAAAACCTGGCATGTTAACAGGGGTGTGTACACTTATTATATCCACTGTAAGCTTAGAAAGTTGTTAGAGTAACTAGATTTGTTTTAACATATATTTACTGCAGGCTTTAAAGTCTGAAACTGAAATGTTTGTCATTAATTAGTGATGTCAATCCCCAGATCATCCCAGTAATGTGTCAAACACAGGGTTCATGAAGAACAGACCAAAAATGTGAGCCAGACATGTAGACATTCTGCAAATGTCTGTACAGTTGAGAGGTATGTTCTGTAGGAGTTGCCACTGTGCTATACAGGTGAACAGCAATAATGTGTACATGGGTGCAGTGTGTGCTAGGTGCAGGCCCATCACCTACTAACACTACTCACGTATCCCAGAGGTGTACATTATTAGTAGTGACATTAAGTGGAAATGGCTGCCCTGCATGATGTTGAGGGCCTCTCCAGAGTGTGTATGTTGTGGTCTGACTGTGAGTTGTGCATGTCACCATTTGTATATTATGAGGTCTGTGTAATGCCTTTGTGCCACCTCACCTGTATGTGTATGTGTCTGTGTGTGTGTCCGTGTGTGCATGTGTGTGTGTGTGTGCATTTGTGTGTGTGTGTGTGTGTGTGTGTGTGTGTGTGTGTGTGTGTGTGTGTGTGTGTGTGTGTGTGTGTGTGTGTGTGCGTGTGTGTGCATGTGCTTGTTTGTGTGTGTGTGTGTGTTGTGTGTGTGTGTGTGTGTGTGTACCAGCACACCTTATAGTGCAGGCATTAATTTACATATATTGTTCCCTTCACAGGTGGACATAGTAGTCATGGATCCTCCTGCTCAGAGCCTGATGACAGTGTCTTTGTGGACTCTGACAATGATGATAGTCATAGCGAGGCACAGGTGGGGTTGTCAGGGGCTGAATCCATGCCATCGGATGGCATCCCACTGTCACCCACAGTGTCCCTGCACAGAGTCACAATGCCCACACATATCCCATCCCCAGTGGCCACAGATAATGGACAGTTGGTTGGTGGGGTGGTGGTATGGAACAGGCTAGTGTGGTGACTATGGCAAGTGTGAGTGTAAACGCTAACCATAGCCAGAGTGCAGGTGAGCTCCCATACAGGTGGATGGACAGGGATGCTCAAAGGAGGACTGCTCCCTGTCAAGCCACTGTTGCAAGTGCCTCAGCAGATGTCACTAGACGCATGTTTTGGTCCATCATGGAGGCACAGGCATGTATGGAATGCAACACCAGACAAATACTCAGGGTCTTGGATACAACTCTTCCTGGCATCCATGATGACCTAAGTGACCTTATGGAGGCCACACATATCACAATACTGAGGTCATGATCAGACAGTGGGGTGAGACTTTGGCAATCCTTGACCATGAAATGTCTGTGCTGGAGCATGTGGTGGGAGTTGGGCATCAGCCACGTGGATGTAGGTCAGCACCAAGATCAGCTGAGAGTCTACGGGGCCGTGCACCTTCACAATCCCATAGTGGCAGTACCACCAGCATTACTGAAGGGGGGGATGCTGTCCACACAACATCAGAGCAGGCCATGGGCATGGGGTCCTGGCCGGTCCCATCAGGGACATTGATCCAGCAGACAGCAGTCACCATTGAGGAGTAGTACTGCATCTGGCCTTGGGTCTTTTGGTGTCAGTGAGACCCCTGGCAGGACCAGTTTCCATGTCCATGGTCGGAGATGGTGAACTGCACATCCTGCCATGTACGGTCCACAGCTATCCAACATACCCCTGTGTAGGGCAGCCACATGGCATGACTGTGTCCATACAAACACACACACACACACACACACACACACACACACACACACACACACACACACACACACACACACACACACACACACACACACACACATCTCTATCACATGCAGGTCACCTCCAGACACACACAGCACCTCTTCACAGCCCATTTCTAGAACACCCCTCCAAACACACACACATGATGTCAACTGTATGGCCCAGCCTAGGCCACTGGCAAAACCACACCACACCCTGTGCATATGATGATACCTGTGCCACATCCCTGTCATCCATACCATCGATGCAGGGACATGCTAATATGGGTCTGATGCACAGGGTGAATATAGCACAGTGTAGCTATGTAATGCTGTCTGCTTGCAATTGTTATGGGTGCACATCAATGTGTATGTACCTCATTAGCCATGCTGCATTACTGGTGTTAGTACCACTGACTGAATGAAGTCTAACATGCTGTATTTTGTTTGTGTTCCAGGTATCTGTGTGTCTGCAGGCTGTGGCCCTGCAGACATTACCAACACGGAGTATGGCAGATTAGAAACACATCGACTGTTTCATAGCTAAGGTACAGCTGTACATGTACATATTTACCAGGTGTATATGCATGCAACAGTGTGTGAGGGACACTGTTGGCAGACAGTGTGACCTTGCATACATACCCCTTGTCACAGACAACTAACCTTCATACATGTCACCTCAGTGTTCTGTAGTACCACAGCCTCATACATACAGAGGAGGTCACTGGAGTACTGGCACTAGGTCCCTCACAAGTCTAGCCATGACCTTAAGCCCAATAGATTCACTTATCTTGTGGGCACACAGTAATCACAGGGCCTTTTCATGTCTACATATTGCACACACATAGACAACACACAATATGTGTGTGACATTATCAACTGTGGAATGTGGGACACAAGTTGTAGTAATGTGACACTTGGCAGCACATAGCATGCCCATGACAAGTGCAACACACAGGATGTCCTCTGGTATGCTAGTATGACACCTTCTTTGTGTGACATTACCGTATTTCACATGACATTAAGGTGTTTCTGATGTGCAATCACGTCTCTACGCAATCAGTGCAGACCTGTATGACATGTTTCTTGTCCCATAGTTCTTGGACTTCTTTTAACTGTTTCAGTTGTCAGCACAGGTACACCCTGCCAAACATGGACTGTAACCTGCAGGGTGGTTTAGACATACCTGTCAACCATACAGTTTATACAGATTGCCCTGATGCATGCCACTTATCAGTGGTACATTTTCTTTTACACCTGTGTCTGTCTGGCACATTTTTGCCAAACCATTGTGAGCTGCAGTCATACACTTCATACCATTCAGACCATATATGCACACTTCATACCATTCAGACCATCTATGCTAATACAAACCCTGTTATGCTATCACCATTATATATTTGTAGGAGCAATATTTGACAGGTGTCCCTATTACGTATCCTTTGTCATCCCATTATATATGGTTTTGTAAACAGTCCTTGCTCCAACAGCTTGGGAGGTATGGGTACAGAGGTTGGCCATACATCTGACCTCTGCATATGTGTGCAGAATGTCCTGATCTCTGACACCTAATTTCTTCACATCAGTCATGTACATGTGGTTTTCTGGCCAACATCTGGAAAAACCATGACAGACTGACATTGTAGGTTAATGACAGCTACATCAATAAATGATTTTTGGATGTGACTTTTGCCAACACTTGCTGGCGTTTTTTGTTGTTTTATTCCTTCCGTTTGGCCGTGCGAGGGTTCCACGGGCATCTGCCTCTTGTTTGGTTTGTAATGACAGCTATTGTCATGTACTAACACATACCCTTTGGAAGGTGCATTCAATTGCATGACCTGTTCTGCCATCCATTTCCCATGTGTGTCGCAGCAATATGTGATGGGTGTGCCCAATATTTGCTAATTTCCCCAGATTCACATATGGCACTCACCTGATGTCTGTAGACTGCTGCAAGGTGATGTGATACAGTGATAGGGTAACAGTCTGTCTATCAGCATTAGGGGTCAGACAGATACGAGGTCTGCTGCTACCATGTATGTCACTACAGTGACTGTGACAGTTTGGCAATGTGTCTCATAAATCCCCATTGTTTGGGGTCACAGACAACATATTGGTTGCAAATAGCAGAGTATTCCATATACATATGTACAGATGGCTGGTATGGACTGTACTTGCATGTACCGCAGATGCCATTAACTGGCACTGCAAAGTAATGCCATGATGAGGGAGTCAACAGGCCTTAAAATGGTATACTAACACACACAACAGTCACAGGGAATATGCTTCTCAGACACACACACACACACACACACACACACACACACACACACACACACACACACACACACACACACACACACACACACACACACACACACACACACACACACACACACACACACACACACACACACAGTATTGAGTTTAGAACCCCTATCTAGTTGTTGGTGCTACAGTGTTCTGCAGTTATCGCATGTGCCACAGAGCTTATAGGGTTGAAGAGTTTCCCAAAGTACTTCTAAGGTGTATAACATCACCAGCCCTTGTAAAGTATGGTAATGGGGAAGTGTGCTGGGAGGGGAAGGCCTCAAAATACTGTATCCTACAAATATACACACTTACAAACACTTACACACACACACATTTGCCAGAACTGAAGCTAGTCCTCCTGCTTATCTAATTAATTGTACTGTAATATTACACAATTATTGCATGCAGCACAGGGCTTATAGGGCTGATAAGTGCATACAGGTTCTTCTGTGAAGTATGACCTCATCAGCCCTTGTAAAGAGGACAGTGGGAAGTGTAATGGGTGGAACACACCTCAAAATGGTAAAACCCACACCTCCAGAGGATATGGCCTTAGCCAAAAACACACACACACAGAATGCAGTTCTCAAACAAACACACACACACACACACACACACACACACACACACACACACACACACACACACACACACACACACACACACACACACAGAGCATTGAGTTTTGAACCCCTACCCATCTAGTTTTTGGTATTACAGTGTTATTCAGTTATCACATGCACCACTGAGCTTATAGGGTTGAAGATTTTACTAAGGTACTTCTAAGGTATATAACATTACCATCCCTTGTAAAGTATTGCAATGGGGAAGTGTACTGGCAGAGAAAGGCCTCAAAATACTGTATCCTACAAATATACAGACTTATAAACACATATTTATGTTTGCCAAGACTGAGATTAGAATTCCAACCTATTTAGTTATCTGCACAATACTATTACGTGGTTATTGCATGTGCCATAGAGCTTATAGGGCTGAGAGTTGTCCAACAGTACTTTTAAGCTGACTGACATCAACAGCCCTTGTAAAGTAGGGCACTGGGACATGTTGTGAATGGTAAGGTCCGCAAAACACTTTATCCTGCAAACCTAGACACTTAACACACACATTTGCTAGTATTGAGAGTAGAACCCCTGCCTATCTAATTATTTGTGATATAGTGTTACGCAATTATCATATGTGCCACAGAGCTTATAGGGCTGAGACCTGTCCAAAGGTACTTCTAAGGTGAATGACAACAGCAGATCTTGTAAAGTAGGGCAATGGAAAGTCTACTGGGTGGGAAAGGAATAAAACTCTTATTCCTACACACCCACATGCACACATTCCTGGACTGAGGTTAGAACCCCTACATATCGGGTTATTTGTAACATAGTTTTACACAATTATTGCACTTGGCACAGAGCTTATAGGACTGAAGCCAGTCCAAAGGTACTTCTAAGGTGAATGGCATCAGTAGATCTTGTAAAGTAGGGCACTGGGAAGTGTTGTGGGTGGGACAGTCCTCAAAATACTTCATCTTATAAACATACACACTTATACACACACACATTTGCCAGAACTGGGAAAGGAACTCCTGCCTATCTAGTTATTTGTACTATACTGTTACATAGCGATTGCATCCGCCATGGAGCTTATAGGGCTGGGGCTATGCAAAGGTACTTCTAAGGGGAATGACATCAGGATGACTGCTAAAGTGGGGCACTGGGAAGTGTACTGTGTGGGAATGGCTTAAAACTGTTTCACCTATGAACGAACACACACACACACACACACACACACACACACACACACACACACACACACACACTTACATTTGTCAGAACAGCGATTAGAGCCCCTACCTATCTCGTTATTTGTACTATAGTGTTACTCAGTTATTGCATGTGCTACAGAGCTTATAGGGCTGACAGTTGTCCAATTGCACTTCTAATGTGTATGACAGCAGCAAATCTTGTGAAGTAGGGCAATGGGAAGTGTACAGCCCCCTAATACTTAAACCTACAGACACACACACACACACACACACACACACACACACACACACACACACACACACACACACACACACACACACACACACACAAAGGCAGGTGATGTGATATTATGATACCTGCCTCAGTACTATTACACAATGGAGCTCACCTTCATGCTGGCACGTGCGACTGATTATGACCGGTATTCCACTGTCTGCAGCAGGACATCATTCTATGCCATTCAGGGTATCCATGTGTATGACTCACTCTCTTTGTGTCCCCCTGTGTGTCTCTCTCTTCCCCACATCTTTGTCTTTGTATGCTTGACATATTATCTGTTGCCTATATATATGTCTGTTTGTCACACACAACAGATGCAGATATATCACATATGGGCCACCTACAGCTAGCTGAGGCTACTCCTGTCTGATATGTATATGTCTGTAGGGACAGTTGTGGTGTACATAGCTGTCTGTATGCAAAGACATATATGCGCAATACAGTTATATAGTCTGATGTGGGGTCCCACATGGCCTGTGATTCCAAGTGTAGGAGCATGCCTAGTGTGACCTTCTATAGTGAAAGTGGGACTCCATTCCAGAGATAGGTGTATCAGAATTTTGTGTGCTACAGCCATACCTCTCAATAGTAAACAGGACTTTCCTAGAGGTACTGGGTTTGTTTTAGCAGACATTTTCTGACATATCTGAAGTCTAACACTGCAATGTATTGTGTCATTACCTAGTGACAGACATCCTTAGATCATCACAGTTCTTTACCAGAGGAACACAAGATGCACAGAACAATATTATGAGCCCGACTACATACATTCTTTACCAAAACTGCCATTGAGAGGTGTGGCTACAACCAATTGACTGATGAAGCTGTGTAAACAGTCCAGCAACTTGGTGATATACTGGCTGGGGATCTCCTGCTTGTGTGGTATTCTTCTTGCCTAAAACGTCATATCCTGGTATGGCCATACCTCTCAACTGTACATTTTTTGGCAGATTGTTCAGGTGTTTGTCTAGAAGTTTCATCCAGTCTAGATAACCTTGTGTTTTTATGACAAGTTAGTTGCATATAATTGAAGACTAATGTTAAAAAATAATGACAGACATTGGTGTTTCAGACTTCATAACCTTCAGACAGTTCCTGCTAGTTCAAAACCCCTTATCCTACCAACTTTCTCAGTATGTAAGGGTAATATTTACAACATGTGCTATCATTGTGCCTTTGCCCCACTTTTATTTATGACGTTGTCCAGATGTCTTGCTATAAGAGGTTGGGAGGTATGGGTGTGGGTACAGAGTGCATTCTACTGTGCAGAAATGTCCATTATATGTGTAGTATATTCCACATAGCACTGTGACTTCCAGGTATGTCAGTGGCAGGGCAGTACAGAGTAATGTGGTGAACCACTGACAGGCAGTTGTGTATAGGTTAATAGGTTGCTATGCCATTAGTAGGGTATTGGCCCTAAAGCCCTTATAACCCATACAGACAAGACTGTAGCAAATGTTACAACATGTCAGCACACAGGGTCCCTGTCCAGCAGGTACACAGGTGGGATCACAGGACTGTATTTTGTGGTTCCTGTGCATTTATGCAGGGAGCACATCACCAGGGGTATTGAGGCACTTGGCTTGCTGTTAACAGGGAGTGTATTCCACAGATGGGGTAGTGTGGGCTACATGGATCTGTCACACCAACAAGCTGTACTGATATCACAGCTCAGGTTGATGCTGCACCTACAGGTTGATGGAGTGGGCCTTGAGTTCCAGATGTGCAACAGTCCCATCAAGGCAGAGTCTGTATTGCTTTGCATGCCAGACAGGGGTCACCTCAGCAGAGGCTGTATGGAACGGGGTAGAGGGACAGTGCTGCTATCCTATCTGTCTAGGGTAGGTGTTTGGGGTTTCGGGTAAGGCCATAGTGGATTGCAAGACCCTGGTGTGTGGAGTCTACATGGTCTGTGGTGTGTAGGTTTGTGGGGTTCTCATGTGATTTTTGCCACTGAGGTGTCCATTGTTTAGGTTTTGTTTTGTTGTGGACCTTCACTTACATGGGTGTGTGTTGCATATTTGCAGGTGATGTTTACTAACTCCTTACACTGCATGGCACCTATGTTACTGCATGATCTGTTCTGGTGTGCACATTCTTCATTTGCCTGGCCAGTGGTTCCCCTTCCCTTTATGAGTGTCTCTATGCCCTTCTGTAGTTCAGTCATAGGCTTTGACCAGAGTGGCTGCTGTTATGTATTTGTAATTCTGATGTGGGCGAGGTACATGCCATTACATCACACACAGGGTTGTGGACTTCACACCTCTGAGTGTACCTATTTATCAGGTTGTCCATCATTGCACTACTCCATTAGCTGTGGTCCTTAGATGGTTTGTGCTGCTTTATGTTATTATGAGGCTACATATGGACCTAGCTGTCATACCATCACAGAATGACATCTGAACAGTCCCAAACTTGACAATCCAAGGCCCACACATGGGGACAGGGTGTTAATACTGTTCTGCCAAACATAGACAGTTGGGAGACCAGTTTGGTAATTCCTTGTTTGCTCTTATAGGTTTGAAGTCTGCTTCCCCACTGTCTACAATTGCTGTTTTGACACGACCCTTTCTTGTTTTTCAAATAGTTGGGAGTCAAATGCAATGTTAGGACAAGCAGAACAGATATACAAGGCATACTTGTGATCCTTCTGTGACAACCTGTGGCATGGATGCTGGCCAGTGACATATTATCAGTGCTGACACAGAAAGGTGGCAGCCTTTTATACAGTGGCAATACACTGACCTTCAGGTACATGCTGTCCTACTAGGCACTATAACTGTCAACTTCTGAGAGCCAGGCATCTGGACAAAGCCATAAGTGAGTGGGGGACAGAGGCCTAAATATAGGGACAATCTTTAAGTATTGGCCTTATAAACCTAGAAAGGTGATTCAATAACAGGTTTTGCATTAGCATGCATGTTTCTATAGGGTATGAAGTCTGACACTACAATATCTCATTATTTTGTGATATTAGTCTTGCTAATGAATTGCCAGACAACCACTATTTCATGTTATACAGACCACACTTATGATGCAAACCTCTGGACATTCTACAGTAGTTCTGTAGAGATGAAAGATATGGTAGGCACTGTGTGGATTACTCCAAGATGTCTACTGTCCATATGTGTGGCCCCCTGTCCATGACCTGTACAGCTTTCATGCATTAACAGATATTGGCATCTGGACAGTGTATACAACTCCTACCATAGATGTAGCTGACATGCAGAATACTTGGCACTGCAGTTCTTGAAACATGGCCCTGTCAAAGACAGCACTGTACCTAGGCCACTGCAACACAACAGCCAGGAGTAAGTGCTGGCCACATCCTGACAGTATTAACCACGCACATATATATAGCTCATTGACACCTGCATATTGTGGACATGCAACAAGTTATCATGTTGATTGGGACAGCCCTGGCAATGTGTGCTCTGCTGATATTTCCCTGCAAACATACATGTTACTGCATTTCTATGGGAATATGGGTGTGGGTGGAGGGGCACACCTGTCAACTGTACACATTTGCACAGACTGCTGATATTTGCTTTACAATTTGGTTCCATTTAGCACGGTATTGTGCCCTGTCTAGGAGACTAGAGGCATATCACTAAAGACCACAGGTCAGATTGTAATGGCATACATTTGAGTTTCAGACTTCTTACCCTTCTGAGCCTTACTCTAACTGTAAGGCCTGCTGTGATATCACTGTGTAAGTCTGTATGGGGTATTTCAACATTGTCAGCATTTGTGGGCCTTTTCCAGACATTTATTTTTGGTTTTCTATGGCTGACTTGCTGGGTGAGGCTGAGGGGTCAGTATGGGACTCCCACACTGCCATCCATGCCTGTGGCATATGACCCCCAGCTTGTTGGCCCCCCACATATACTGCAGTGGGATTTGTCACCTTGGCCATTACTGCATAGTGTGGGGATGCCAGTATTAGGCAAACATTTCCTGGTGTCCCACATAGCTGTCAGTTGTCTGCTGCTGTCTGAGTAGGCCACCCTATTCCCTTGCATGCATGCAGCAATACCATAGATATGCTACCAGAACATACTAATGCATTCATTTATTGTTAAGAAGACTGACTTACCTTGTGCCTGTGGCAGTTGTGAGGATGGTACTTGAGGGCTATCTATGTTGTATGCATGCAGTACACTGCCTATACATGGTAAGGTACAGGTAGTGTGATGTGTGTGGCATCCATTTTACTGTGTATGCAAGTCAGAGAGAGGTGTCAGTCCCTGGGTCCCTACAGTGTCAGTGTGTGTGCTATGCATTGCCTCTTTGGCAAGGCCAGGCCATACTGGGCATGCCTCTGTCTGCCTACAGGAGCTGGCTCAGGGGTTCCTCCTCCGAGTCCCTCTGTGCCTGTGGGGACCTTGGCAATGGTGAGGGACTGTGTGGCTGTTCCCCATGCTATTCCTGCTGCATTTGTTTCCGCAGGATTATATTGTGTAGCATGGCACATACTATGAACATGTGTGCACATGTGGCTGGAGAATACTGCAGGACTCCACCAGATTTGTCAAGGCAGTGGAACCATGACTTGAGCATCCCAAACACATGCTCTATAATGATCCTGGTTTGTGCGTGTGCCTCATTCTGGCATTCTTCAGTGTGTGCATTTCTGATGGGAGTCATCATCCACGGCTCTAGTGCATAGCCAGCATCCCCCACCAGATGGCCATACGAGATGTCCCCCCTGGCAGATCTCTGGTACAGCTGTGAGGAATGCCAGATGTGGGAGTCATGATAGCTTGATAGCTTGCAGAGCTGCTAGCACAAACATTAATGATAATGCCCTGTGCATTGCACATGACCTGGCAGTTGATGGAGGGAAAGCCCTTGTGGTGTAAGAAGACCCTACCCTGTTCAATGGGTGGTGCTTTGATGTGGATGTGTGTGCAGTTTATCACACCCAGTACCTCAGGGTAGTCTGCTATATGGTGGAAGAGGTGCATATTGCTGGTCCTCTCCTCACGGGTGCTGGGGAAGTAAATGCATTCACTGGCATGTGGTAGCATGGCATCCAAGAAATGGTGGAGTACCCTGGATGAAGATGCCTGTGAGACCCCATGATGGCCCCAGTAGGTCTTTGGAAAGTACCTGTAGCTAGTAATCTTAAGGCTACACATACCTTGGTATCCATTGGGATGGTTTCCCCTCTGTTGGCTCTGAGGTGAGGCCAGCACAGCTTGATGAGTTGCTGAAGTATGTCCCTGTCCACCCGTAGTGCTCTACTATCTCCAGATCATCTAGACCCTGGTAGGTTACCCTGGGCCTGAACACTCTCCTCCTCCTCCTCCTCAGTCTAGGATGGTTACCAGCATTATCCTCCTCACCACCCTCAGCCTTTAGCACATACTGATGTATCAAAGCACCAGCAACCCCTAACATTTTGTCAGTTAAAATTCCTCTGAGTGTGTACACCAATGGTGCAGAAGTTATGGGAAAAACCAGACTGAAAGGTGTTTGCACAGTTTATACTGTTGTGCTGCAGATGCTGCTTGTATGATTGGCTGGCTATGATACATTCCACCTGCCAGCTATATTATTTGTACTTGATTGCTTTTATTCTGCTATTTCCCTTTTTTCCCTTCCCATATCCCCCCTTTTAAGTCCCGAGGCATGCCATGCAAACCCGGTGCCCAAATGTAAACAGTTCTGCTATTTCCATTTTTTTTTTTGTTTGTTTTAGACCCGGTGCACGCCATGCAAACCTGTTTAGCTAAAGTAAACACTTTGAAGTAGAAATGACCCTCTCCTGGATGCAAGCACGCTCTTCATTTCATGGAATAGGTCAATACAGCCTCAGACACACCCTCTTCCTTAGCCCTGCTTAGCTAAGCTCAAACTGGAGCCGTGGAGCTCCAATGTGCTTACACCAAGCACAACACACCCCCTTTTCATGTCAGCTGCTTCTCCTGCTTACACCACTGCCATATACCTCCTACTAGGTTAGGTGCAGCCAGAGAATGGTCTCCCATTTAGTGATTCAGTAAAATGTGCTCATTTGCATACCCCATTGCCTTAGTCCCTGGTTACACCACTACACCAGAGCCTTCCTCCTTAGCAACCAGTGTTACATGTTATTATTTTGATTCTGCATGCCATATACTACAATGGTAAAATACAGATTTCACTTAAAATTGTCTTTTCACATTTTTTTTTATTTTTGGCATGATCCCGTTTGCGGGCTGCTGCGCTATGCTTAGACAGCTGAAATCGGCCAAAAAAATAAACTTTGATTTTCATATTTTTACAACAATTTCCCATGCCAATGGCCATATTTTTGGCCATTGACATGCCTGACAATTATAATACATTCTTTACTTTGAGCTGTCATGCTTCCGTTTTGATTTTTGCAGAAATGTACTATGTTAATAATCAAATAGATTTCTGCACCTCATACTGTTCTGGCACGGATGCCTGTCTGTTTAATGAATCGCTAATTCACTTTATTTGCATGGTTTTCAAAAGCAAATGAGGTAATTAACATTATTCAGTGCTGTCCGTGCCAGAATAGTGCTGGCAGGCTTGTGCACACCCCTAGCCTTGTTTACTGGATTGCTCAGTGACCATATTTTGTGCAGGAGCTGCTGCACTATTCCTGCATGGACAAAAAGGCTTATTGAATCCCAGGGCAAGTGTCTGTGTGTCATGCACCTTTGTCTATATAAATACTGTTTTGCACTGTGTAAAACTCCATGTGTTTATGTGCCACGCACCTACATCTATATAAATCCTGTTGCTTTACATTGTACATAACACTGCCTCTGTGCCATTTACCTATATCTATATAAATACTGGTTTGCACTGTGCATAACTCTAACTGTTGGTGTGCCATGCACCTGTATCTAAACAAATACTGGTTTGCACTGTGCATAACTCTAACTGCCCAAGTGGAAGTTACCTTCTCCTGATTATTAGCATTATCAATGTCTTTGTTTTATGTATATATTTTATAATGTTTGCATCATGTTATTCCTACTTACTGCATTTCCACCAATTTTGCTACTACTGTGGTGACCTTATTTATTTATTATGTATGTATGTATTTATTTATCATTTAGTTAGTTTTAACAAATGCATTGTCAATATGTAAATGTACATATAGTTTCCACTAACTTTATATTGTATTCCTTGCATGTTGTACGATGACTATGTGATCCTCTTTTCCTGTAAATGTATGATAATACATGTACTGATATCATGCAAAAATATTGTTTTTGATGTTACTGAGCTTGAGTCATGACTTTAAATGGTCAACAGATGAGTTGTCCTAACCAGTTATTAAATAGTAAATAAAGAAAGAAATTTCCCCTTACTTTATTCGATTTCCACCAATCAAGCTACTACTGTAAATATCAGTTGTTATCGGAGGTTTTCTTCCTGTGCCTCCACTGAAAATGGGCTATTTGCAGCCCAGGCAGACTATCCTTAAAAACAAATGCTAATAAATAACCAAATACATGCATACATGTAATGTGCCTTGGAAAGTTGTGGGTACTCACCATAATATACATAAAAATTAAGGGAACTCACTATTAAATGTATAAACGTTATAGGAACTCAGGTATATCATATATGAAATTTATGGACATTCATTATAATATAATTTATAAAAGTTATGGAAAGTCATGATAATATCATCTATGGTATTTATGGGTACTCACAATAACATTATCTGTGAACAGTTTAGGTTTATAATGATATACATCTGAAAGTAAAGATCCTGCTGCAGGAAATAACCTACCCACTATCTCTGCATTCTGCTTATTTCTTTGTCTTGCTTTTTTCAGTTGATATTGAACTGGAGAGGAAGGGGGAAGCAGTGAACTGCAGACCAACAGAAGATGAGTTTCCTGCCTAGTAATGTTTTATGTGCTAAGCAGTCCCAGCACATGTAATGCATTTTGCTCTACATCCATGCCAAACCTCCCTACCTCCTCTAGGTGATGTGCATTCTGCTCGCTGAGCCATTAGTAAGGTATTCATCTGCTCTCCTGTTATCTGAATTGTATTTGCTTTATCTCACTACTCTCTGCCATACAGCCATTTAGACACTAATTGCTTCTTTAATGCATTGTAAATAACGTTTGCTTGATATTTGTTAAAGGGCTAACTAGTCATGGATATCATAATTGTGTTGTGACTTACTCAAGCTACACCTGTGTCTTATAACTTTGTTTATACCACATACACACTCATATCCATTTCCTGGTGGCGTTTGTATGCAATTCTAGGACTACGAGCTTATACCATAGATACAATTGCCTTATTATAGCAGTTTCATTGTCTGCCAACAGAGTGTGTGCTATCTGTGCCTGTTACTCCGACTCATTTTACTTTAGCATTCTTATCTTTTGAGCTCCATTTCCATCTGTAGTTGCCATGCTATTACACACCTTGGACCCTCGTCCTAGGCTTTTCTGATGCCACCCAGACTTTAGCATTGTTTTTTCCTACTAACTATAACACTGCTTTCTTCTAATGTCTGGTCATATTTAAAGAAATGTGTCTGTTTTTTTATTCATAGCTGTTTATGGAATAAAACGTATCACTAAAACCTGAGTTTTGAAATCCATTTTTCAGTTTAAAACTGAAGTAACATGCTCTGCTGAAACGTCTGCTCCTAGGTAAGCTAGATGACTGGTATTATCAAATGCTGTCCACAGGTAAAGACTACAGCCACATGTTTTCTTTCTTTGAAAGGTCCAGTTGCAGTTAAAGCTATTTCGCCCAGCTATACTTTGCAGCATTATTGGGTTACTTTTTCCATACTGTTAAACTCTTCTCTTCTATTCATACCTGAGTACAAACAGCCTTTTCCAGCTTTTTAAATTGTTGGTATTAGAACCATAGCAGGGAATAACTAGCATTTCCTGCTTATCAGTGAACCTTTCTCTACTAAGTGCCTGTTTTTACCTTGACTGTACAAATATTAAGGTAGCCCACTTTATCTAAAATGTGATATGATTTATGCTGCACAGTGTACAATATGCTATGGTTCCTTTCATGAAAAAATGCCTAAACTGTGACAATTTTCATCTTAACAGAAGAATGTCTTTGTAATGATTGTAAAATGCTTTCTTGATATACCTGTTTACATTACCTATATACTGATAATTTGTTTTGCGATGATATTGTAACCCTCTCTCTGCTGCTTACCCGAACATCCCACCTAATCCTCTCCCCATGTAATCTACACTCTCGTTTCTACTAATTGACCCTACTACTTTCTACTCCTCCCTACCGCATTGCTCATAATCATTTTTCTATTGCTCTTTTTCATAGGCCAAGGATCTAGTATTTTTCATCATGACTCCACCTGCCACAGTATACAACAGCCTGAAGCACAAGACATTACATCAAGTAAAGGACCGTTTACTTTCCCCACGTCTAACCACCATTCCCTATCCATCTCCTCTCCCACCCACACTATGTCCCAAACTAAAATAGACTTTAGAATCATATTATTTCATTACTTCCCCCACCCCCTTTTTGCAATCTTAAACCATCTGAAAGCCCTCCCATTCAGTTTCAACCATAAGACTCCTTACAATGTCCATTCAGTTTCAATCATAAGACTCTACACAAAGTCACTTACAGGCACATAACTTTGCAATTTCCCACTTATTGCAAGTTTAAACTGTCTCAGAAACCCAGCAATATACTTACTGATTATTTTCTTACCTTTTCAGATATTCAAGGTCCTAGCTCATCCCGCTACTCTCGGCATCACTCCACTCCTCTACCCTACCCCCATTCCCACACACCCCTGCTTTCCCTGGATTTATACCTACCATTACTCCACCCCTAAAGCCTGTTATCCAATTACAAATACTCCCACCTCCACACATCCAATTAACACCAAACCCCTAACCATTACTACCCTAGCTCCACTTCAAAGCTTCACGATCTGCTCCCTACTGCCCATTCCACTACTCCTGCCTTCTAGAACTCATATTAAACCATGTCACTAAAACTGTTCTCCCTAACTTGCTTCTAACATTATATATAAGTTTCCTAATCCTCATCACCTTCCTGAACTGTTCCCCAACCCAAGCAACATTTACATACTCTACTCTTGCTCTGCACCATGACAACCCCACAGAAAGCTTTAGTAACATATCAGACAGCCTAATTCAATATCAAATTATGCATATCTCAAAACTCAAAATCCTTCCCAACATCACTAGTAAACCTAACTTCTACATTATAGTCAGCAATAGTAAACCTACCCAATACCTCAGACATTACCTCTCTAAGCAACACATTCTATCCCTGTGTGGGGACATCCACCCCAACCCAGGATCCCCAACTACAGTGTCCTCTGCTAAAAGCCTAAACCCTAAAAATATTCTTTTAGCAACCCTAAATACATGCAGTATCTGTAACAAAACTGCAGAATTTCATGCTTGGTTAAGTCAATACACCCAAGATATTCTAGTATTCACCGAAATGTGGCTAAAACCCCATATCCATGATACTAAAATAACACCCCAGGCTATAATATACTTAGAAAAAACAGAACCAACAAAAAAGGTGGCAGGGTAGCCTTAATCTATCCTAAAGAAACACCAATGTTTAACAATACCAAAATTTTAATCTGAACCCTACAGATTAATAAAACAAAACAAATATACACTGTTGGACTACATATGCCCCCCCCCCGGGCAAAACATCCAACCTGTGGAATATAGCATCTCCTGGATATCAGAAATCATCTGTAATGAAACTATAATTATGGGAGATATCAATATCAACTGGCAAGATCTGATGATTGGCTCCCCCTGCTAATAGCATAAACCTCAGTGGTTATATGCAGCTCATTACAATGCCACCCGTATGCAGAACAGCAACTCTTAGTGACCACCTACCCATATTCATATATAGATCCACACCATAAATTACTAGACCCCACACATACAAAGCCACCAGACATATCAGGAACTTTGACCAACAAAGGTCTAATGAAATCCTAAAACACACTAAATGGAATCCACTTAAAACACTACCCCTAGCAGATGCCCTTGAATACTTCAGCAATGTATTTCTAAACACTCTCAACAGCTTAGCTCCCCTCCGCACCAAAAGAATAAAAACCAGCCATGCTCTCTGGCTAACAAAAAATACCAAACAACATTTACAAGATAGAGATAAAGCCTGAAAGGAATGGCATAATAACAAATCTGATGCTAGCCTAATCAAATATAAGTTACAAAACAAAGCAAAAAGGCTAGTGAACTTAGACAAAATAAAACCTTTTCCAATCAATTGGCAAACCACAAAAACAACACAAAACAATTTTGGAAATACATCTCAAACCTCCTTAACCCAGGCTCTAAGTAAACTCCATCACCACACACTGACAAAACTCCCGCAGAGATAGTTGTTTAACTCTCATTTTATAGATAGCATAAGCAACCTGTTAACAAATCCCACTGCTGCAACTACCTCAAGCCCCATCTCTAACCCCCGTCCACCCTTATCTCGTGATTCCTGCAAAAACAAAAAACACCCTTCACCTTCTCAACAAACTAGTACTACATCTTCTATCCCCTTTTCTCATAAACTTGTCCCTACCTCTCTCATTCAAAAACTACTTCGAAAGTTAAAACTATGCTCCCTCTCCTCTGACAACTTCCCCCTGAATACTTAAAACTTGCTGCAGAAGCCAAATCATATCCTGTCAGCATCCTTATAAATCACTCCATAGCAGAGTACAGTGTCCCTAACCTCTGTAAAAACTCTATCATCACCCCTTTACATAAGAGGGCAACTTCAATGAACTATCCATTTATCGACCAATCTCCATCCTCTCTCCTTTTTCCAAACTCCAGGAAAAATGCATACATATCAAACTGCTTCTCCATCTCATCCAAAACAAACTAATTACCCCTACACATCATGTTTTTTGTCCCATCACACAGCACCACCACTGCCCTAATCTCCTTCATGGACACCGTTTCCAAATCCATTGACTCTGGTAATATCACCTCTGTATTACTACTAGACTTATCAAAAGCATTTGACATAGTGCCCCACAACAAACTTCTTTAACAGCTATCCATTGTAGGCTGCACCCCACCATCCCGCCAATGGTTTGCAAGCTACCTATCCAACTGCCAACAATGCGTTAAATGGCAATATAAACTATCCCAATATCAAACCAATATAACTAGAGTACTACAAGGGTCCATATTTGGACCCTTAGTCTTCAATATTTTCACTAACTACCTTAACACCTTGTCACCCCTTAGCTCCATTATCTGATACATAGATGACACTACAATAATTTCCTCCTCTAATAACATAAAACATCTCCAACAACTCACCCTAACTACCTTCACCTCAATAGAGATATGGACCAGCCCAGCTACTCCTAAATCCTAAAAAAAAAACTCTTGCTTTTTTCAGCAAACCCAGTCTCATCTGACTTTAAAATATTCTCTCAGGATAACAGAGAAATTGAAATAGTTCTCACAGCTAAGCTAGTAGGTGTTACCATAAACAACAAACTGACTTTAAAACACCACCTCTGCAACAACATTAAAAATACACATCAAACTAGGAGCACTCTATAAACAAAAAAACTTTCTTGGATAACTCCACCAGAAAAACCCTTGCCAACACCTATTTGCTTCCCCTTTCTTATATGCAGCCCCCTTGTACACCAATTTACAATCTTTTCATAAGAACAAGCTCCAATCCTGCTACCATAAAATTGGCAAATTTGCCACAGGTTACCCCTACTGGTCCCATCACTGCCTAGGTCTGAAAGAACTGAACTGGTTCAAACTCACACACCACCTAAATCTAGTTCATTTGTCTTCTGCACATAAAATTATATGTACACCTGATAGGTGCACAGCCTCCAAATCTGTCCTAAAACCCTACATCCTTACCAGAGCCCTCTGCTCTGAAAACAAACAACTCCATTCCAAGCAAAAGAGTTGGACAGTGCCTGTACTCTCATGCTACCGCCAAGCTCTGGAACTCTCTGCCAACAGACATTACTACCACTGAGTGCTTTAACAACTTCAAACACACCCTAAAAAATATTTTTGTTGAAATCAGACTTGTTCCTGCTCTTTCCCTAACAGGTGAACTCCATTCAGTCTCTAGGGCCTTTCCTTTCTACATCTGGAGATCCCTAGACCATGAATTTCATCCACTAACCATTACCATATCGAACTAAGAAACTTTATGTAGTTCTACATCCTTAACTATTTTCATCTTACTCCACAATTCTTCTAAGCGTTTGCTTCCTTCTAATATTCTGACCTACTGCCTGACCCTCACTCTTTACCTTAATCCTACCTGACAAAAAAAATGTAGTCTACCACATTACTTTTACTTAGTATTACCTATCTAGTACATATTTTATGTTTTATTATTGTATCTACCTCTCTGTACTTATTTGGTATTCATAAATTATTTAATGTATGCTTTAATACTTGCCTTTGTCTTGTTCATGTACAATGTCTTAACTTTCATATATCATTTGAAGCTTTTCTCCCTGGGCCTCCACTGAAAATGGGTTCTTGGCCCAATTGGACTTTCCCAGTACACAAATGTTAAATAAATAATAAATAAAATAAATCTTATTGTTTTTTTCTGTAAGAGCTCTGCATACAGATATTACGTTGTGGTAAGTACCCATAAACTTACTTTTTTTCACAACATAATTCGCCACTAAGTAAAATAATAACATAATGTCACTATATCACAGAATAATAAAAAGAAAAAGATGCCTATACAAGTCATTATTTGCAGCCATTTTGTTCATTTTGGGTTAGTTTTGACAAAGGAATTTGAAAATGAATGTAAAAAGTTCTATAAATATGCCTACCTTCATGTAAAATTCTGAATCAATATTGGTTAAAGCATACCAGTGTGAACAGTGTGCAAAAACAAGAAATAAAGCATCAAACCCTTAGATTTATAAAGAAAACAAGACTCCTAAAATCCCATTTGATAGACTGCATTCTGTACATACTTCACTGTTATATATTGTTAGCTTCAAGATCACCATGCCTCAAAGAAAAGGCAAATATTTTATATTTCTTCAGTGACTGGTGGCAATTCATTGACATTAACAGTTTGCTGAATTCACCACAATACTTGTTTAAAATACAAATATTTGGTAAATAATGATTTGAATAATTCTGATTCAAAATGGGGTTCAGATGCTATAAAAAACAGTTGTCTTAAAGTCTAGTTAAACATAAAATACAGGAATACTCAATTGTATGACTATATCCACAATCACTGTACAAGGCCAAAGAGAGCATTTCTTGCAATAATATATGATTTAACAGAACAAACCATACTGTCAACCAGTGTAAAATATGTATTTTAACTTTATTGCCACAGTTTTAATAATCCATTAATCTGTACATAATACAATGGAAGTTTTGCCTACTTTGATTTTAGCAATGAAGCATAGAGGACAAAAGTAACTAAAATATAACATTGTCATAATTTAATAAGCTGTGTCTCCAACTTGTTGATCCGTAAGCTGCTCAATGGATAAATGAAAAGTATGAAGACAATCGGTGTTATTTATACACACATCACATCCAGCCCTCCATGCGCCTAAGGCCACTGCCTTGATATGACACTTTAGTTTATGAAAATCGAGAACCAGATCAGGTAAATTTGCCACCAGAGTCTTGAGATTTATGTCTGTTATTTCTAGAATTAGGCTGAATTCCTGAAATAAGAAAATGTACATATATATTAAACCAGAGTGTTACATTAAAAAATCATATATGTCTGATCGTCTATATAAACAAATCAAACATGTCCTAAATGTTTAGACTTATCTAGCTAATGCTTTGCTTTATCTATCATTTATCTAACTATTTAGTGATCTATTTGTAACTCTTTGTTAATCTATCTCTACAGATTCATAGATGTACACACACATGCACAAGAGTGTGTGTCTCTGTGTGTTACATCAATCTATCATAAACATTTTGTAGAGTAGGAGTTATGAATAACTTATGCGTTGAAAATTCATACGAGATGTATAAGTCTACACACAACAGTTTTCAAGACATTTTATATTCATTCATACATTTTACCATAACAGTTTATTGGGCAAAAATCATATATTAAAGGAAAATGAAAACAACAAATAGTAGCAGATAGCATTAGTCACAATTGAATGATAATAAGTATGGAGACTATTGTAAGTTTAGCCAATAACCAAGCCACTTCATGAAGTCAGAATCAAGCCATGTACCTTGTGTCAGAGAGGCAAAGACTTTAACCATTATGCCAACACAGCCTTTCATGCAGCATATATTGTGGCTGGATTTTATTTGTTTTGACAATTTTGAGAACGCAATGAATGTGTTAAAAATAAACTATCCAAAATATGTGCCAGTTGGCCTTCTGGAAAATTAAAACACTAGCTAAGGGTTTAATGAAAAGAAAAGAAAATCCTTATTTTGTATCTTGAGAGTGGTGACAACTTTTGCATATATTGTTATGGTATCACCTTTTGTTTTAATATGATCAGATGTTCATTTAACAGATGGACATGCTACCTCTTAACCCAGGTTCAAATTCAGACTAAGAAACTTCCATCCCATGGAAAGGCTGCATGAATGTGTTGCAAGCATGTTACAGTGGTGCAGTGGTTACTAATGTAACTCATAGCTGGGGAGGTTGTGTGTGTGTGTGTGTGTGTGTGTGTGTGTGTGTGTGTGTGTGTGTGTGTGTGCGTGTGCGTGCGTGTGCGTGTGCGTGTGTGTGTGTGTGTGTGTGTGTGTGTGTGTGTGTGTGTATGTGTGTGTGTAAACAGACAGATTCATTGAGAGCTATAGATAGATCTCCACTTTGTTTTTATTGGGTAATTAAGTGTCCTCCCTCATCCCAAAGGCATGTCTTAGGTGAACTGGTACTCTCCCAAATCACCCATAAGTACGTGTGTATGCTGTATGAAAGTGAATTGCATCCTACAACGGATTGGTGACCTGTTCAACATTATTTCTTCTGTTTTGCACCTAATGAGTGTTGGGATAGGCTCTATCTCCTCGTGTAACTCTAACACTGATGGAGCTGGTAAATAGAAAATAAACAAAATATGAAATCTAAGATAAATGAAACAAAATCCATGTCAGCAGAACCAGCAGTAAAGAGTCCAATATTAAGTGTTTTATTAACATCCACTTTTCATTCAAGAAAACTGAACTTCTTCAGACAAGCATCATCATCGTGATGTTTGTCTGAAGAAGTTCAGTTTTCTTGAATGAAAAGTGGATGTTAATAAAACACTTAATATTTGACTCTTTGCTGCTGGTTCTGCTGACGTGGATTTTGTTTCATTTATCTTAGTTTGTTTCAACTTCTGTTGCTTAAAATATGAAATCTAGTCTATAGTACCATACTATCTTAGTGTGCTTTAAAGTTGTTCACAGTGAGTTATTAAAAAGGACACCAACTATTTTATGTATTTTTTTCAAATCTGCAAACTTGTGAAAGACATATATTATTTAAAAATACATTTTTAAGATAAATTAATGGTGAATAAGGGGGCATTTATAATTCAGTTGTGTATGCTTCAGGTTTTAAGTTATTATTCTTTAAATATTATGTATATTGATGATCTACACAATATTTAAATATGTTCCTAGAAAAAGATAATTCTGACAACTTAACAGATATATTTGTAGTCATTCTTATTAAGGGAAGGCATCATTGTTAACCTATATTTTGTTCTAGATATTAGTATTACCATTATATTTACCTTGATAGCCTTAGTACAAAAATTAGAACCAAGAGTTCTCTTGGCTTTTTTTGCTTTTGATGTGAATTTCTTGGTGTCCATGTCTCGAGACATAATAAGCAGGTTATGATCTGCGACCTGATCATAATCTTTTATTTTAAGGATATGAATTTTGTGTGCTCATGACATATGTTAATGCTTTTACAGTGTGTTGTGAATGATGTTGAATTTTTTTAGCTTTTTCAGATTGTTTTTATAAGTCTGAATTCCTGATTAGTTAATTTTAACTGTTGACTAGCAATAACTGTATGACAGTGCTCTTGCAAGAACAGTTGAATTATCTGCATGAGACAAAATGGCATGCTTCAGCTCGATAGCTAACAATATACCATTTTGTTTCATTCGCTGTGGTCCCTTAGCTTTTATATTATTATTCTTTATACTGGTTTCTTGCTGTATTCAGTGTGAAATATTAATGTATGGCTGAAATGTTTATCCATGGGTTGGCCATTTGTTTTGCACTTAGCTACAGACATTTATTATTTTCACATCACTCAGAGTCCATTAATGAACAAAGAGGTAAGATTCCTAGAACTGTAAAAAAATGGTTTTGAATATATACACAATCCATTGATACCCACAGGGAAAAGATCTGCAGACATTTAAAGTACTGTTTCTACAATTATTAACATGGGTGAGACAGTTACTGAAGCAATTATTCCCTGAAATGGAACAGATTACCTATTTATTGCTTTTGTTCACCAGGAACATCTGACTGGGCATAGGACCCATTGTCAATGGAGTCCCAGGGAGAAAGACTCCAATGTATAAAAAACAGTAATAGACAATGTGACACTTACATTTGAAAGGCAATAATATATAATAGTCTTTACAACATTTTTCAAAACAGGGAGAACTGCATTTCAAATGTAGTGAAGTATACAGACACCCATATTTTTGCTATTTTAAACAGAAAGCAGTATATTTTACAAGTGATATAGTGGTGAGAGAGCTAGTAAGAAATTATGTTTAATTATAATACATTATAATTCTAATTAGGAATTCAAACAATTAAGATAGAACTTAATCTGAAACAAGCTAAAAAATCAAAAATCAGCATTATTCATAACATGATGTAAAAGCTTTAACTGTTATAAAATTTAATAATTTGAGAAGGCTATTTTTGTTTAAGAGACTGTATTGGCAACAGATGTCTCCTGAGTCATTACAAAGCAGCCACTAGGATCCCAAGAGGTATATGTGTATTAAACAGTAACATGTAATAATGTGAATAAACAGATTTTAAAGTAGTTGCAACAACTGAATTTGTTGTTTGGTACAGAATATTCAAAACTGATTATATCATTTGTTGAAAAAGAAGAACAAGGCATACCTGAGAAATCTGTGGTGATCGAATGCAATTAAGGGTTAGCCTATATCTGGATTTTTGAAATTCAGAGATATTTCCTTATAAAACATTACATCTAAAGATGATCTCTTCCATAATATAAAAATAAAAAGTACAGTAACTGGATTTTTGTTTTCTTTCTATGGACACCAACAGCCAGAGAAAGATCTGCTGATACAGGCTCCCCTAAGAAGGTTTCATTTTATAATGAAGCACTTTATCTGCAGCCCAGATAATACCACCTGAATTTTGTATGAAAAATATGAAGAGTATGAAATAAAAGCTGCTGAAGTAGAAATAGTAGAACTAGGAGAACAGGAGCAGACATCTATGAATGAGCAGCCATCTGCCAGCTAAGACAAAAGGCAGAAGAACAAATATTAATTTAAGACTTACACGTGAGCTTTATTAATAATTCACATTTTTATCAGGTGTGCAAAAGTGTCATTAATACATAAAATGGTGAGAAAGTCATTGCTGATCTTAGGATAAATATTTATATATCTATGGATGATAAGGGAGCAGTGACAGTGACTACTGAGTATGATATACATATTTGTGTAATGATGGAAATGTTAAATGCCACTGGGAAATACAGTAAACATATTACATCACTTGTATTTCAAATTGTTTTTTTTTGTAATATAATTTATGATTTTGTTTAGCTGAGTACATGTCTAGGGAACTGCAGGGTGTTTAGTACTTGACTATTCCCAGGTGCTCTATTTTTTGAAAAATCCCCCAAAAAAGAGTCATAAAACTATGCACTGTCTACCATTTATACCTTTGAAGTTACTTTTTCCCCCTGGAAACAGTTCTTAATTATTTCAATTTTATTTTGCAGCCCATGGTAATATAGACTAGGGATTTATAATGGGTACAAAATATTTTGGAAAACACTGGAAATTATATATTTCCCAGAAAAGGCAATTATATTTATTGATATATAATATTAATCATCTAAATAAGGACTTTAAAAATACAAGTGGTATGGAAGATTTACACTGGCAACTGAATACATTTGCAAAGTTTTTTTATGTATTGTATTCGACATTTGTTTACCAGGAAAGAATGACTGGGAAAGAAAGAGCCCATTTTCAGTGGAGGCCTGGAGAGAAAAGCTCCACAATCACAATCTTTCAAGTTTCTATTAAGTTGAAGAAAAAAATAGTTGAAATGATTTTGATGTTAGGTATTTTGAAGTGTAGATAGAGAAAAGTGGAGAAACAGGCATAAAAATCCTTAACAAATGTAGTATAAGACAGCCACTAATCAATATCATAAGCATTAAATACAATAGCAGACAATCAATGAAGAGTATAGCATATGACATCATAAAGTGGATTAGAAAGAAATATTCAGTGAAATAATCACAATGCATACACCTCATGATCCATAGTGAGAGCAACAAGTAATGGCCACAATAACCAATTTGGATATCACTGTATTGTAAACAGAAGGTCAGACTGGTTACTTGGGTACCACAGTGGCTCACAGGCAGGGCCAGCCTTAGCAATAGAAGGGCCCAGTTTATGCCACTACATGATCTGGCACCACTCAATTACAGCTGAGAAAAAAAAGGCATTTTACATGGTGTTTAACATCTAAAAACTGTAGCAAGTCACTTGCTTACTACAGTTTGCCATGATAGCCTGACTGGATTTTTTTCTTTATTAATTGTTTTCCTTCCTTCTGAACTATCAGGGGTTGCTATCAGCAAGTTCCAGTGTTGCAGGAGTGTGACACCAACATTTATTAATGAAATGCTAGTAGTTTAACAGATGCTGGTATTATTTTTGCTGTCATGGCCGAAGTGCTCAGTGTGTGGTAGTAGGCTGACTATAGGAAGATACTTGTTCATAGGTTCATAGATAGGCACTAGGCTATTGGCCCTAGGGCCTATACAAGCCTAGCCAAAAAGGTACCCAGGCTTTTGCCACCCAAGAAAATTATTTTCCTGTGCCCCTGTGAAGCAGAACCACAGAAGTGATCCCCAGGGTGAATTTCCTATTACCCATCCAATCATCAAGATTTTTCTTGAAGAGTGCTAATGAGGAGCTCTGTTTGACATAGATAGGTAGTCTGTTCCAGAGTATGGGAAGTCCCTGGGACAGGAATCTATCCCTCCAGTATGTTCTGTTTATTGTGGTGACAAGGTTTAGGTCCCTAGAGCGTGTAGCTCGGAGGGATTGGGATTTCTTTAAGTGGAGCATTGTCCAACAGCCCTGGGTTTGACATGGCTTTGTATGTGAGGCAGAGATCTTTATAGCTAGCAGTTTGCTGCAGTTTTCAAAAAAAAAATGTTCTTTTTAGCTTTGGTTCTGGCAAGTTCAGGGCCCCTGTTAAGTGTGGGTCCCAATTCCATCCAATTGGTCCAATCAGTCAAAGACTGGCCCTGCTCAATGATGTGAGCTCTGCCTCACAGTTTCCATGGTGTATGGTTCAATTCTAACTTCCATTCATTACTTGTGTTGAGTTTGCATAAAGTTTTTCCTGTTTCTCTGTGGGTTTGCAATGGACACTTTAGTGTGTGTGTGTGTGTGTGTGTGTGTGTGTGTGTGTGTGTGTGTGTGTGTGTGTGTGTGCACGTGTGTGTGTGTGTGTGTGTGTGTGTGTGTGTGTGTGTGTGTGTGTGTGTGTGCACGCGCATGTGGTACTCCACTCAAGTTCAGGTGGAGAGTGGGAGATGATAACAGAGCTGTAGAGCCAACAAATGTGAATGAGGGTATAGTGTGAAAAGAAAGACACTAGAAAAGGGATTGTACTAACCTCCAGAGTTTGTAAAGCTTCCCTCCAAGTCAATATATTGAAGGTGTGCCCAATGATGTCACTGCTGTACACTGTATGAATTATGAGCTTCAAACCACAACAAAGCACAAAGCACAAACCACAACACACACAGCTCACCTACACAGTGAGCTCAACCTAAGCCCCTAAGGCAAAACAGCTTGCCCAATACAATAATCATAGGTGACTCAATAGTGAGACACACTGATGTCCCACTCACTAGGTTGAATAAGGAGAAGGTAACAGCCAGCTGTCTGTAGGTACCAGAATCTGACACATAACACACTCACTCAGGTCACTCCACAATAAGTACAAGTATGACTCTGTCATTCTCCATGTGGGTGTGAATGACTTGAGATGCACCTCCCTGGACTACATGAAAAGAGACATGGTGGAGCTCTTGGATTATGTGGCCCAGGCAGGTTTAACCCTAGCCCTGAGCAGCATCCTACCATCACCCAGAATGATACCACAGTACAAACAAAAAATGATTGACTTCAACAATTGGCTAAGTTTCTGGTGTCATTGTAAGGGGATCCAGTATCTGTCTGCTTGGGATGACATGACTGACAGACCTTGATGCTTTGCCAGAGATGGCCTGCATCTGTCACCCCTGGGTTTCTGGGTATGGGCTAAGGCTCTTGCCACCCCTATTGTGCCTTTTTAGGTGGTGTTCCAAAGACCAAATTACCACAGTAACAGCTACAAACAAATGCAGTCTGAGGGTCATGCTACTGAATGCCAGAAGTCTAAAATCTCAAGATGCATTCACTCGAAGCACTCCTCAAAATGGAGAACATTGACATTTGTGCTGTAACAGAGACCTGGTCCAAAGCAGCAGAAAGCACCCTTGCACTACCAGGCTATAACTCATTCCACACCTTTTGGCCCCAGAACATGGATTGAAGCTCCAAAGGTGGTGGTGTCTCCATATTCATAAAGGATATGCACACCTCCAGACAAGTAGTCCTGCATAAGGCATCTGAGATACTCCAGGTACAATTAACATTGAGTAAGATGGTGATTCAGGTCGTAGCCTGCTATAGGTCCCCAACCATGTCCCAAGACTCTCACTCCACATTCCTAGGCACCCTGGAAACTATTACGATCCAACCCAACACTCTCATAATAGGTGACTTCAACTAACCCTCCATCAACTGGGAAAACTACTCATGCACCAATGCACTGGACCAACGCTTCCTGGAATTTATCAATTTCAGTGCCCTGGACCAGCTCATTCTTACCCCCACTAGAGGAAGCAACATCCTTGACCTGGTTATTACTAATATGGATAACCGTTGCTCTACACCAATAGTCAATTCCTCCCTGGTTATATCTGACCACAAACTAATCACCATGGAAAACCACATCTCACCCACACCCCCTCGCAAAGGTATCCACTATGAAAAACTTCTCTGAAGCTGACTTTGGACTCCTAAAAACAGAGGTGGCTAACTTCACAGCACCCATGCAAATGGAAAATAGATGCATGACTGCCAAATCGTACACCAATGCACTGTATGAACATGTACATAAATGCATGGAACTAGCCATACCCAACAGAACCAAGACGCTCTCCTCTGAAAAAAAAAGCAGCCAATCCAGTGGTCCCCTGCCATTAATAAACTCTACAACAGAAGGAAGAAACTGTTGCAGAAAAAGGTGAAGTCCCAAGACTGAAAAATTCTGTTATTAGCTTTAACAAAAAGTTGAGATCCCTCATCAAAACCTCCAAAGCCAACTATGAAGGCAGAATTGCGGCAGACACTAAAAACAACCACAAAGCCTTCTATAGTTATATCAAGAATCTCCATGGCAATACCCAGATTTGTTCTGAGTTACTGCACAATGGTACCTCCTATACTGAGCCAGCAGATATTGCCAACATACTGGCTGACAGATTCTGTGCCAACTTTACCCCTCTCTCCCCCCCTAAAGGTTCAATCTCCACACCGGAAGAATGCCAGGCACTCGGCATTACTGCAGCACAGGTTAAAGCTGCATTGTCCAAGGCTTCTATTGGATCTGACAATATCTCTGGCTGTGTTCTACATAAATTAAAGTGAACTGGTACCACATCTGTGTGCACTGTTCACTCACAGCCTCACCTCAGGTTTTGTCCTTTCCGAATGGTGCACTGCTACAGTCATCCCTCTCCATAAAGGAGAAGCAACTACAGAACCTGGAAATTATTGTTTCATTAGCCTGATGAGTCTGATATATAAGTCTATGGAGCGCATCATCATGGACCTAATTAACAAGGATATAGGGAATCACCAAACTCGAGATCCCACTCAATTTGGTTTTGTGAAAGGTAGATCATGCCTGCTCAACCTGGTTGACTTCTTTGAGTCAGTCACCAGAGCTGTGGATGAGGTTAAGGCAGTTCATACAGCCTACCTTGATTTGGTCAAGGCCTTTGATACCATTCCTCACTCAGGAATTATTGATAAATTCACTAAACTAGGCATCAACCCCTATATCACTAGGTGGGTTGCAAACTGGATAACATATAGAACCCATAATGCGAAAGTAGCAGACTCCAAGTCAGACTGCCAACCAGTCACGAGTGGAGTCCCACAGGGATTGGTCCTAGGTCCTCTCCTGTTTGGCATCTACTTCTCAGAAGTCCAGGCCAACACGGAGGGACTCTGGCTGACTAAATTCACAGACGACTGCAAGCTGGGAGCCATTATTAACTCCCCAAGTGATGCAGACATCCTACAGAAAGGCTTCACTGAGACCAATGACTGATGTCAAAACCATAGCCTTAAGCTTAATGCTAAAAAATGCATCGTCATCCCCTTTGGGAAAAACTTAGTTCCCACTAATTACCACATCGATGGGAGCCCACTGAACACTGAAGGAGTTATAAGAGATCTGGGGACACAGGTTGACAGCAACCTCTCATTCGACTACCACATTGACACTGTGGTCAGAAAGTCCTTCTATGTGGCACATCTCATTACCATGGGATTTGCATCCAGGAAGAAAGAGGTCATCATCTCTCTCTACTCTTCCCTCATTAGGCCAATCATCGAGTGTAATACCCCATTTGGCATGTACCTCACTAGACACCTGCAACAGCTGGAGAGGCCACAAAAGTACCTCACAAAGAGGATCCTAGGCCTTAAACACATGTCCTACACAGGCAGACTGAAAAAACTCCAGCTATTCTCTGTCTCATATCATCTACTAAGAGGCGATCTCTGCTACAAAGCCATGTCTGACCCAGCTCTGTTAGAAATGCTACATCTAAAAAATCCCAGTCTCCCCACACCACACGCTCCAGAGACCTCAACCTCATTACCACAATCAACAGAACATGCTGGAGGGACAGGTTCATAACCCAGAGACTGCCAATGCTCTGGAATAGACTTGATGAGTGGATGGGAAATAGAAAATTCACCTCGGGGATCACTCCAGTGGCTCTACTTGATAGAAGCACTGGGAACTGACGTTGGGCAGCACAATGCCAGAGCACTTCTATGAGCTAGGCTTGTAAAGGTTCTGGGGCCATTAGCCTAGTACACACCTATGTACCTATGAACCTATGAACATATGTATGTCCTTTTAAGTATGTGCACTGTGGTTGAGCTTGCACTTTCAGTCTTATTGCTGAAGGTGCTTAGCCTTTCATGGATTTCAAAACAGCTGTAATTTGCTAGATCATTGATCAATCTGTGATTAGCCATATGCCATGTTCAGATTTATAGATGTGATTACATACTTTGAAGACTTTAGGTCTTTTTGCACTCTGCTTGTACTTTGTGGTTATTTGTCTGTATTTGAACCTAATATGTAGACAGTATAGAAAAGATTGCATGATAAAAATAATAATTATTTGGAAAGGTTCATATAATATGCACCAATGAGAAATCAAAGGACCAAAATGACTTATTAAATCCATCCTGGCTGAACCTAACTTTCACTTCTCTCTCTCTATCTCTCCACCAGGGGGGAAAAAAGTTCTTAATATTGGCAAGAAGGTAATAACAGATGTGGATCTGGGCATCACATGCATGACAGAAATGTGTCATCACATCCACACAGGCAAAAACCTATGGACTTCATCATGCAGAAAGCAAAATTGTGTTACGGTACTGCAAGGTTAATTTATGGTTTCTGAGTGGTACCATATCCGACAATCCTCCTAGAAGTGGTGGAAGTTATGCTAATTGGCATGTACATTTCTACTATTTTGGTATACAGATTTTTTTCTGAATCCACTTACTTTTCACAAGGCTTTGTTCAGATTTTTAATATCTGCAGGTTGAGAGGTATAGTCTAGGGGTGCTGTTCTGCACTTCATTATAACAGAGAAGGGATTGTGTAAGGGTGCTGTTCTGCAGTTCATTATAATAGATAAGGGGTAGGGTAGGGGTGTTGTGCTGCAGCTCATTATAATACTGACGGTACAATGTAGGGGTGCTGTCTTGTATTTCATTGTTATTCTGTGAAATTTGCTTTGAGCTGTTCTGCTGTGGTTTGTTATAACAAAAAAGGAGTAGTGTAGGGGTTCTGTGCCACAGAATATCATAATTACAAGGGGGTAGTGTTTGATGTGTTACATGAACATTGCACAAGTCATTTCTACATCAGGGATCTTAGGACAGTGACAGAACAGACAGAACTGGAGTGGATGACAGCTATCAAACTAGATTCTTAAAGGCATGACAAAGCCTACCAGCATACCTTTCTTTCCTTGTTTTTGTTTGTGGCACTGTGATGGCAGCTGAAGTGCAGAAAGCATGTTTGTGTGTGTTGGGGGGGGGGTGATTTTCCATAATCCTCTGCTTTTTGTGCAATTTTAGATGCCAGTTCATTCGAACAGATGTATAGCATGGCATAGAGCTGTGTTGTGTAATCCAAAGTCATTAAGTCTCTCTGTGGAATACAAAAAATGTTCCCCTTTCTCAAAGCAGAAACATCCTTGTGTTCTGCAAAAAAGTTTTTGAATCTCATCAATTATCCCTTGAGAAGAGAAAATGCACATAGATAAAACAGTTAGGCCAAGAAGAATCTGCTTAGTTGTAGTGGTCTAAATATAAAACTGATCCTTAGCAGCAGACAGTGTAGTTATGTGGTGCTATTTCTGCTCTAGAAAATGTTACAAATGTTACTTGATTAAAAAAATCTAATCTGCAATATTTCAAAAGAGCATATTCTTAGCAAGAATTGTACATAAAGAGTTTATATAACACAACATTTGAGCAGTGTGAGAACTCTGTCAATAGAGTTGATGACTGAAAGCTTTATTCCAGCAAACATAATGAAACTTTTCAAAGGAAATATTGTCTTTTGGGTATGTACAACTAATTCATCACTCCGTCCATAGCTCTCAATCTCTTACAACAAAAAGTCTGGAGGAAGCCATAAATAATGAGGGGACAAAGGCCCCACAATACAGACAATTTTTAAATATTGGTCTTACAAACTTAGAAAGTTGATAGAATAACAGGTTTTGCATTAGCATGAATTAGAAGTGTATGAAGTCTGAATCTCAAATGTCTGTCATTATTTTCTAACATCAACAATTTCACAATAATTCGCCAGAAAACCACAATTTTATGAGTAACAAGCCAAAAATATGAGGCAAAAATCTGGACATTCTCTGAAAATCTGTACAGCTGAGAGGTATGATAAGTCTCCGTCACCAGCTTTATTGGTCTGAGTGCAATGAATTCTTCAGCTCTATCGTGATTGACCTTACATCATTTTAGGAGTGCTGTTTATGCCACTCAGCCAGCCTTGCTGTGAAGTAAAACTTCCACTTTAGGTTATATTCTTTTATTCTTACATATTTCATGTTTAAAACATTGCATCATCCTGGAAACCATACTTTGATGGTCTTGAATATTTTTATCCTTCCCATCGTTTTACTAATTTTTTCAAGAATGTATGTGTTAAGCTTTTCCAGCCTCTCTGGTTTCTGGTGCAGATATTGTGCTGCTCTGTTGCCTTCCCTTGTATAGTATCTGTCCTGCTTCTAGAAATGAAGAGATGATGCCTGAAGAAATTAAATATCTCACGGGTTGTTTTGAATGTCTATATGTAGACTGAACACCTTCTACTTTCTACGGATGCCGCTCTTTTTGTTGTTTTTCAGTACTTTGACTGATATGTTGAATTACAATGCTGAAAATAAATTGCTTTTAGAAAAAAAGGGGCTGAGTCCAGGCCAGATGGTGGCAGTATAGTCCTGCAGAAAGAGTAAATAATGGCTAGCCGGACTATAAAAAACTCGGACTATTTCTTGAAATTACTGAATGAAGTCTGGATGCAGTGTGATTACAGTATGCTGACTACGTCACAGAGAATAAGGAGCAGGGTTACAAATCATAACCTGCTTATTATGACTTTAAGACATGGGTGCCAAGAAATGCGAAGCTCAAGAGCTGAATTGGCATCCATGTTGGGAACACATAATGAAAGGCTATGATAGGAGATCCGATCATTATTCTTTGTAGTGCATGGCTCTTTATTTGCTGCATGTTCTACTGGTTACACAGAAAAAAACGTTAAGTGCTTTGCTGGTTTTCAAAGCCATAAAGCACTTAGTGAACTCTGTCAGAAAGACAGTGTAAAGCCACTCAACTTGCCATGCCTCTCAACTATCCAGATTTCCACAGAATGCCCTGATTTTTGCCTCATATATTGATCTGTTCCTATTAAAATCTGTGCTTTTCTGAAAAATAACTAAGGCCTGAAGTCACTAAATAATGCCATACATTTGAGCTTCAAACTTTATATCCTTCAGAAAATGTAGGTTAACCCAAATCCTATTGTTCTATCAACTTTCTAAGTTTATAAGTCAGGGACACATTACCAGCACACACAGCAGGTAGAAACAAATCTGTTTTTGTTCTGCTACTGTGTTTTACAGGTCAGTACCATCAAAACTGACTGCCTAGTGTGAGACCCAACCTTAACAAGTTAAACAGAGAGCACTTAATATTTGATAAGATTGAGTTTCACACTGCAATATCACTTAAATGGTTTGTCTTTTCCAGACATTCCCTATACGACAAACACAGTGAAGACCAGTACCAGATACTGACCTGAACAGCTGCTGTAGTAATGCATTCTGAGATTAGTGAGGGTAACAGATCATGATGTCACAAAATAAAATGGAGCTAACACCACTGAATAAGAGTGATTATAGCTCAGTCCATCCCTTACATGTACAAGTTACCCAGTAAAAAGTCATAAGGTACTGTACAGACAGTACTATAGATTATTTTAGAAATATTAAATAAAATGTCATCATATACACAAACAATATACAAGTGCATATAGAATCATAAGATCATAGGAGGTTACTAGGCTAATGACAGTAGGGCCTTTTCAAGTCTAGCCAAGTTTTACCTTTATTTCCATGATCAGGACCTATCACCCCTGTCCAAGAGGGACATAAATGAACCCCCAGGGAGAATGTACAGTTACCCATCCAATCTTCTAGATTGTGTTTTAAGATGGCCAATGAGGTGCTCTGCTTGACATGAAAAGGGAGTCTGTTCCAAAAGTGTGGTAACCCCAGGGAAACAAATCTGTCCTTCCACCAGGTTCTACTAATGTCACATAGGTTAAGGTCCTTTGAGTGAGTAACCCATGTACCATTTGACTTACAGGTATGTAGCATTTCCAATAAAGCAGGATCAAATATCACCTTATATGCAAGGCAGAGATTGCCTCTGATAGTCTGTATGAAACAGAATAATGTGACAGTGATTTCAGAGAATCTGCATAGGACAGATGCTGAAGACCTTAAGTTTTCCTTGTGAGGAATATTTGTGGTCTCTACAATTGCTGCAGGTGCTTGGAAGGGTACATACCAAAAGGGGCATTTTCTCAATTATTGGCCTAATGAGGGAGGATTACAGGGAGGTTATAACTTCTTTTTTTTCTGGAGACAATGCCCTTACTTATGAAATGAGCAATATAGAATGCCCTTCTTACCACTGTGGAGACATGGTGATCAAAGGTATGGTTGCTGTCAACCTATGCCAGGTCTCTCATTACTGAGTGTGTACTTCGGGTGTTGCTATTGATGTGGTAGTTAGCAGGAACATTGCTCTTACCAAAGGGGATGATAACACATTATTTTGCATTAAGTCTAAGGCCATGACTTTGACACCAATCATTTGTTTGTGTACGACCCTCTTGTAGGATGTTGACATCATTTGGAGATTCTATGACTACTCCCAGTCAGCCACAGACCTTTAGTTTTAGCCTGTACTTCAGAGAAATAGATTCCAAACAATAGAGGTCCCAGGAATGATCGCTATGGAACACCACTGGCTACAGGTCTGCTGTTGGAGGTGGATTCCCTTATTTGACTATATGTGTTCTATCAGTGAGCCAGTTAGCGACCCATCTAATGATATAAGGGGTAATAACTAGCTGGGTGAGTTTGACAATGATGCCTGAGTGGGGGATAGTGTCAAACACCTTGGCTAAGCCTAGGTAGGCTGTATGCACAGATTTCCCCTCGTCAAGGGCCTTGGTGACTGTCTCGAAGAAGTCCACCAGGTTTAACAGGCATTATCTACCTCTGACAAATCTAGATTGAGTAGGGTCAAGTGTTTGGAGATTACCTATATCTTTGTTAAGGTCCATGATGATATGCTCCATGGCCTTGCAAATAAGGCTAGTCAAGCTAATAGGTCTATAGTTCCCAGAGTCAGTGGAAGTACCACCTTTATGCAACAGAACAACGGTGGCCTTTTTCCATTCAGCTGGGATGAAGTCGGTGCTTAGACTATGACTGAAAAGAGTATCCAACGATGTTGCTAATTCTTCCTTGAGCCCATGTAGGAAGCAGCCTGGGATGTTATCAGGTCCCACAGAAGCTGTGTATTTGACCAGAGGGGGTATTCATAACCTGCTCTTTAGAGATACAAGGTAGGGGAAATGTGGTAGGGATGTCATGGGGTATGTGTGGTGGGGACAGGGGAGTGACGTTTTTACAGAACCTGTTGGCTAACAGGTTAACAATGTCCACAGGCTCAGTATATGTTGTATCATTAACTACCAGTTTGGCACAAATTTGGGCCTTTCCTTTTAGGTGACGGATGTAACAAAAGAATGCCTTACTTCATAATTGCTAGTGATGTACACATCACTTGTTACAACAAGTGGAGTGAAGGTAAATTTATTCATTACTACCAACAAACCATTTTGCTGGAAATGTTTATTTTCACAAGAATGTAATGTGGGCTTTAGCTGTTATGACTGTTTGCCCCCATGGATGCTAACCTTGTTATGGGTTTGTTTGAGTTGGAACATTTGTATCATAGAGAATGTTTTAGTAAATGTGTAATACGTTATTATAGGTTTATTGATGACCTCAATTTTATTTGCAAAGGAGGTCTTATAGAAGTTAATTTATTTATAAAATGGTTACATCAAAATAGGTTTGTTTTTTGATTCAATGGTTTGCAAGTTGGTAGGGCTGTCTCTTTTTTAGATATTACACTCACCATTAGTAGTAATAGATTGATTACATCCGTTCATAGGAAATTTAAGGATGGGGGTAGGTATTTGTTTTGCAGTAATTGCAATCCATCCCATACAATCTCCTCACTTCCTTATGGTGAATGTCTTAGAATTAGAAGATTGTGTAATAACAAATTTGATTTTAATAAGGAAATTGGTAGATTATACCACGTTTACTTCTAGGGGGATATAATAATGAAATTGTATGTACTGCCTTTAATAAAGTTATTGAAGGATGTGATAAGATTTTCACTAATTATGGTGAACATTTTAACGACTTTGAGATATCAGACATATATAGATATAAGACAGACACTAAGAAAAAAAAATATTTTTGTCTCTACTTGTGGTATATTTAGTTCCATACTTGTTGATGTGGTAAAATATTATTGGCAATATCTGTTTAAATATGATGATTTAGCTAAAATTTTGTGTCCATCTATAGGTATATCATATAAAAGAGGCAGAAATCTTAGGGATATTTTAGTGCATAATAATTTTATTTTCCCTGTTGTTAATTCTACTTCTGAAATTGCTATACCTCTGGGAACTTATTCTTGTGGCCATTGTAATGTTTGTACACACATAGTTAGAACATTTGATGTTATTAATGGACATGCATTTTTTCCATCTGAAATAGAAACAGAAGGTGTTGTTTATGCATTGCAATGCTCCTGTGGTCTTACAAAATTTGGAGAAACTAAAATGAAATTTAAATGTAGGCTGCAGGAGCATATTAAAAATATTAGAAACAGGAAAGTAGAGAGTCCGGTGGTTAAACATTTTTTAGATTGTCATAATTCTAATACTGAGGGTTTAAAGGCTAGCATTTTAGAAATGTTACCTGTGGGTTTTTATTCAGAGGGTGTATATAAAAGGAAGCTAATGTATAAGGAAAGTTTGTTTATTTTAAAGTTCAGTACTATGTCCCCTATGAGACTGAATCTTGAATGTAATTAGAAGCTGCTGATTTAGATTAATTACTTTTAATTGAATTATTGATGTATGGTTTTGTATTTAAGAAGGTGTGTCGTTAGATGTTTTTATGTACTCCTTGAAGGCTTCTGCCGAGGCGTTGGAGGTGCAATAAACGCTTTTGTCGATTCTTGGTTGTTGTATTTTTGCATCTCTGCATTTCATCTTTCGAGCGTGGTTGTATATTTTAGTTTTAACAGATGCAAGTTGGTAAGGATAGGGGTACCATGCAAGAGTGAAGGAAGGATGTAAGTGGTTACTAGGGTGATTTTAACAAAGTAAGAAAGTTTTTATGTGAATAAGCATGCCATGTTTCTGTTGATTTTTTTGGGTCTATATTACGAAAGCGAAAATTCCTAAGCGCGAATACCCAAACATCGACCCCTTACCGTGAACTGTGAAAATCCCAAATGCACTAAATCGTGAAAAAACAAATATCGACCTGCAATAGTCGGCCAAACCCACCACCCGCTACATACTACCTACCTAACTATGCACTATCCTTAACCCCTCCCTAACCCTAAGGTCCGTAACTGCCGCACACTTCCCCTACACACATACACCCAAATAAAATAAATAAAACACATACATACATTTAAAAAAACCCTACCTCCAACACTATACTAAACCCCACATACACAGCTAACTATGCACTATCCTTAACCTCTCCCTAACCCTAAGGTCCATAACTACCGCACTCTTCCCGTACACACATACACCCAAACAAAATAAATAAAACACATACATACACTTAAAAAAACTCTACCTCCAACACTATACTAAACCCCACATACACAGCTAACTATGCACTATCCTTAACCCCTCCCTAACCCTAAGGTCCGTAACTACCGCACACTTCACCTACACACATACACCCAAACAAAATAAATAAAACACATACATACATTTAAAAAACACCTACTTCTAACACTACACTAACTCTTACATACATTACCTATCTATGCACTTACCTTAACCCAAATCCTAACACTAATTTCCTATCTATCGCACACTTACCTTATGGAGCTATACAGCTGATGGGCCAACCAAAACAAATCGACATTTTGAACTTCGCGGTTTTGAACTTTCACGGTTTACGTTCTTCACACAACACAGGTTGACGTCTTCGTATTCGCCTAAAGGAATCTTCGCTCTTGTAATAGGAACCCGATTTTTTTTATATTATTTTGAATGTGGTGTTCAGATCTGAGGTTGTCATCATTTGATCCTGATCAACATGAGGTTCGTCCAGGAGTTTTCTATACTTGTATCTATATTTATGTATTTTCCACATTTCTTGTCTTCTCATCTGATCCTTTGCCTTATATTCTTTCTTTTGCTTTTTTTGGCACATTCAGTTGCTGCCTGATTTTTATCTACTTCTGGTTTGACTTCCATTCCTGCTTGATGGCGATATGCTTTTGCTAGACTAAGAAGGGAAGTCATCTTAGATTTATTCTCTTCATGTTTCAAAACTTTCAGTATGTTTGGGTCTTATGAGGTCAGCAGATATGTATGCAGTCCCACAATTGCAGATCTATGCATGTAACCAGTTTCAAGGAGGCACATACCTCCTTTGGAACGGGGAATATATAACTTTGGTATGCACTGATTTTTATAAGTCATTTGATGAGCATGAAGCATCCTTCTTGTTTTCCTGTGTAATCTATGCAAAACCATTTGGGGCTAGTCAATCACCCCAAAACTGTAAGTTAGGACAGGAAGAGCAAATTGGTTTATAGCTTGAATTTTGTTCCTGCTGTTTTCAGGGTTAATTTAAGACTTCTAAAATATTCCTTACTTAGTTTTATTCGCATTTGTTCATGTTTTATTGTTGATACTTCATCAGTTCCCAAATATTTATACACTCCCTCTTGCTCAAGCTCTTTTATATTACATTCCTGTCCCAGACATCGATGTTTTCTTGGTGCTGCAGCTTTCCTGCTTTAAAAGTTGCTTTTACACATTTATTAAGACCAAACAACATTCTTGTACCATCTGAAAAAGTTTTGACTACTTGCATTATGCTTTCACTTCCTCATCTGATGAGATACACAGTTTTAAATCATTGACAAAGAGAACATGAGAAGTCTTTACACTTTTTTGCTTTCTGGGAGCCAAATTATGGCCATGACCTAATCTGTTAAGCAGACAGCTTAATGGGTTAAGGGTAAGGCAAATAAGCAGTGGTGACAGGCAGTCACCCTGGAATATCCCCTTTTGGATTTTTATCCATGGAATAATAATTTGTTCTTTATCATGGCTTAACTGCAAAGTGGTTTGCCACTGTTTCATTGTCACTGTGATGTAGTTTATCAGTGTAGGGTGTATCTTATACATTTTAAGCATTCCTTTATCCATGAATGCGGGATACTGTCAAATGCTTTTTTTGTAGTCTGTCAATGCCATACTTAGATTCTTCTACTTTTTACAGTTCTCCACTATGACTTTATTTAACAACAAATAATCCTTTGTTCCATATGACTTTCTTTTATTACCCTTTTGTTCTACTGGCATATTTGAGTTTTCTTCTAAGTGACTATAACTTTTGTCTGCATCAATTCCACTGTACAGTTTATACGTTGTTGGAAGGCAAGTTATTGGTCTACAATTTTTAAGGTACCTCTTAAGCAGGAGTATTGTTTTTCCTGTTGTTAGCCAGTTTTGTGTCTGTTCGGGGTGCACATATAAATAGTTATTACTCACTGCTAAATCTTCGTGCAAAGATGTTAATACTTTTAACCAGAGGTTAGGTGCTGCATCTAGGCTTGGGTTTTTCTAATTAGAGTTTTTTATTCACTTTGTTTCAATCTCTCTGGCTGTTATTTCATCCCATTTCATATCCTGTACCTTTGAATTTCTTATTCTTTCTTTTACTTCTTCTATCCATTTAGCATCTTTGTTATGTTCCACAGGATCTTTATTAGTACTTCTCCAAAATGTATCTATTTCTTCTTTTTTTTTTTGGTGGTCTTTCAATTCCTTTTACCTTATTTCTCAGTTCTCCATAAACCTTTCTTGTGTCATCAATAAATTTCTTATTTTGTAATTTTCTTTTATATTTATCTGTATATCTTCTAAGTTTTTCTGCCTTTGCTGATATTTTTAGTTTATTATTTGTGATAGTGCATGATAAATCCTGATCCATTTTAATACTATGCATTGCTTTTACCACGTATTTCTGAATATTTTTGTTGATCTATTCCCTCTTCTATACTCTTCTAACAGTGACACCTCTTGTCTTAATTGCTTTATAGTTCTCTCTATTTGATACTTCCATGATGGCATTCAATTTCTCCCCGTTCTTTCCCATAGTACCCTGTGTTCTTGTGGTAGCACTTTATCTGTTATTAATTTGGCTGCACAATAATGTATCCTATTTACTTCTGTTATATCACATGAATCTCTATGGACAGTCCTAATTACTGTATTCATTTGTTTTATCAAACTTCTAACTTTTTGTGTTTTATTGACATTCTGTAATCTATTTCTTTCAATGATTTTAATGTTTATCCATCTCTATTACATCAAGTAACTCTTCTCTTAGATAATTTTTTTCTAAACTGAGGGTACATTCTTTGTTCGCTATTTCCTGCAGGCATTCTATAGAAAGTTCAAGAACTTCTTCCTGTGTTACGTTGTCTTCAGTTTCACCCTGTATCATCCATTGCTCTGGCCTATTACTCCACTGCATTGCCCATGTCAGAGTTGCCACAGTTTCCTGTTTCTTCCCTTGAGGTATAGCTCCAACTGGACCTTTGTACTGGTTTCCTATGGGGAGGCTCCAAAGTATCTTCATATGGAAACTGGTTAGATGCTTCCTGTTCTACTTGTTTCTCCTTAATTTGGGGATCCATTGCTCTATCCTATTGTGCTGTTATCTGAGTTAAATTTTCTACACTAAATCCTTTACTTTGCAGGTAATCCATAATTTCAATTTGTATTTCTTTAACTTCTCCATTACTAATCCTCTTTTCTACTTTTCCTCTTTGTTTTCTTATTTTTTTGTATAGCAAAAATTTCCATATCCAGTGTTTCTGCTTGTATTTCTCTTTAAATATCTTTGGTGCTGCTCTTTTTGCAATAATTAGTTTTGCTTTCTCCTTTGCATAAATATTGCACCGTATTAAATCTCCTTTTCTTTTCCATGTCCATATTTCTTTCTTTCTTCATATGTGACCTGCTCCTCTTGTTTCTGCTTACTTTGAGGACTAGTTGTTCCATCATGCTGTGATACGACCGTGTTAGACTTTCTACACCGAATCCTTAACTTTGCAAATATTCCATAACTTTTGTTTCTATTTTTTTAACTTCTACTTGACTAATCTTTTGTTCTGCATTCCCTCTTTGTGATCTTACTTTTGTTATTGTGAAATTGTCCATATCTGGATGCCTTTGCCTATAAATTCCTTCTATATAACGCAGCCTATAAACAAAGAGATTATGACTATATTTATACAGATGTTGTTGCCCCCTTTACTCAGCCTTCATTAGGCCAGTTATTGAGTATAATGCCCCCCCCTTTCCATATATCTGTCCAGACACATGGACCAATTGAAATGTCCAGAGCTTTACTTACTAAAAGGATACAAGACCTAAACAATATATCCTACATGGTCTGTCTCAAAGCCTTGCCATTATACTCAGCATCCTACAGACTGATAAGATGAGACCTGTGTCTAGCATATGAGGCATCCCTCAACCTAATACGGATGAACCTACCTCACATCAGCAAATACAAAAGCATCAGAAATACTTGCTGTAGGGATCTAAACCTCTTCTGCAACATTATCAGACTAGTTTAGAAGGACAGGTATATCTCATAGGGGATACAACTGCTCTGGAACAGACGTCTCATTTGTGTAAAACAAAGCTTATTCCTGTTCAAATTCAAGTGCAGCTTGAATCTATGAATAAGTAATAATAAATTTACCCCAGAACTGTCACCTGTACTAATAATGGATATAGGCAGTTCCTAAATGCTTTATTCTATGCGTAGGTCTCCTCAAATCATGTATATTATTGTCCCAGTTACTCTAACTAGGGCTAATATATAATTATCAATCATGGGATGGGTAAGATCAATTTAATACTAAACAGGACAGGTTAATTCAAGAGCCAAAAGAGAAATTGGAAAGGCTTAAATTGCTTTTAAGGGGCGCTAACCTAGTATTTACCTATGAACCTATGATACCACCAACATTACTATCTTCACCCGCGGGCCTAAAAGTTTGGTAGGCAATAACATCAGATAAGGAGGAAGTGCTGCCACTGTATAGGAATCTTGTGGCAGTGACAATACAAAAATTCACATTTTCTACAGTAAGAAAGGCTTCAGGACAAGGTATTTATTTATTTAGGCTCATAATTCTGTGCAGAATTAGAATAATATTTGCCATGTTTGTGTTTGCATTTGTTAGGCTGGTAACCTACATAGAATGATGTTGCCAAAAAAGTCACTATGGATGTAGAGAATGTTTCGGCCAGTATACAAAATCCTTGAGGTGATAGATGCAGGTAGTCTCTTACAAAACAGGTGGGACTGCCTTCAGTGTCACTCCAGACTGACACACATTGGGTCCCTTAAGAATATCAAGTGTAAATAAGCAAATTATTAAAAAGTCAATTAACATTTGATTATATTATGGCATTATTTCTGGTGATGGTAAGATCCTGTTCCGGACTAGATTCCTTCCAGCATTAGGTACGTACTCAAACAGCTTCATCTTGTACATTTTCATAAAGTCCATGGGTGCGCATAATAGATTGATCACACTCACCTGAACGATGACCATATTAGATTCATACTTAGGATGGAGATTTGGTTGTCCTGGTGATGGGGCAAATTCTAGCACCTGAATGGCAGCTGTTACCCTGTCTGCACTCAGCCATGTGAGTGGTATATCAGTGTTCCATGCTATGGAATCACCAGTAACTGGTACATTACCATGGTGGATGGACTGCTCTTGTAGCCTGTAGATCCTGGCCAGACCACACTTGTCACATTGTCTATGGTGGATTGTGGTGGTAGAAGAAAATATATACTTTATGGAAAAAGTATCAGTGTGTTACTGAGGTTTGGCTGTGTGGCATGTTTTTACATTGCTATGCCTAAGAGGTATTTCTGGTCTTGGAAGTAATTTTTGCAGCACTTCCTAGAGGAAGGACTTATGTTTGTGTTGTAGTGTGTAGGTGTGGTGTTGGTATAGATACCAATGACCACTTTGTGTGAGCGTTTTGCCTCAAATTGTAATAATTATTGGTACCTCTCACATGTGAACTCATTTTATGGTAATAGTAAGTGGCTGTTAGTAAGCATGTGACAGTATGTGGTCTCATGGCTGAACTAGAAATGCCTAAAGGCATAAGTTCTTTGATGTTATGGAATTGTTGATGACCATGGTCAAGACAGAGGTGGACGGTAGCTGTAAAAGTTATAAAAGGAGAGTGAAAGCAGTGCAAAGCAGTGCACAACAGTATAATATAGCAGCACAGCTTAGTACAGATCAATACGTCTCAGTATGGTTTGTTACAGCAAATGCTCCAAACCCTGAGGTACACCGTGATGCTCACCAGCCTAGTAGGTGCAGGTATAAGACAAAGACTGACTCATTATAATTTGCTGACCAAGAAAGCCTTGATAGATTTAGACTGGATAGGAATACTGTAAGGACTTAAGTGAATGTGTATGGTCTACAGATGGGGTCTGGTGGGATGTGTGGTCTTCTCATGCCTGTGAACACCAGGGTATGTATAGCCCTCACTATACTTGAGATGGGGATCTTTTCAGAGACAAACTGGGGACATGCTGGATATTTCTCAGGTTTCTGCCTAGAGCATACTTCAGCAGTTCCTCAACATACTCTTCACATGTTTGGATCAGAATATTTATCTGCCAGTGTCACCTCAGGACAGAATTCATGTTTACCAGAGGTGATTCGTGTGATAAATTGCATGCATGTTGTCATTAATGCCTCATCTGGACCATGGTGGAGCAGTACTGGAACAGGAAGGGCTATCATTCCACCAACTGCCAGCTAATGTGTGATGCATGGTGGTGCATTACCAAAGTGTAATGCAGCATCTTGGCAGTGCCAATGATTGTCACATCTGGCACACAGGCTCACTCTGTTGCCTCTTCCTACATTGTAAGAAACTACATGATCACCTTATTGGTAAGAATAAACTTTTCCATAATAATTTCTGTATGTATAAGTTGGCAAATGTTTTGTTTGCTAGTAAATCCACCTTTTTTTTCTTATGTCTCCTCTCCTCCTTTTTTCTTTCATTGGTAAGGCAAGCTGTCCACTTGAACCATGGCTGATGATACCAGCACATAACCCTGGGGAAGCTGTTAAGGAACACATCCTTGCTCCATACACAGATTTCCACTGTGTAAGTGCTTAGCTTGCTGAAAGCCTGTTTCTGTTGCCTGGATGAGTTTGGGGGGATCCCCTTCAGTATGACCCTGTTACTGCATGTAGTTTTCTTACACCATGCTGGATTCTGCACAGCATGATTATGCATTGGTCTGATATTCAGCTACCCTATTTTGTTTGTACAGCTCCCAATAATGTACCTTCAACCAGTCATGACAATGATGGTGGCCAGCCAATGGCAGTATAAAAGGACCCCATGGAGCAGGCTTATGCATTGTGCATGCCTGTGCAGGCAAAGAGGTAACATCTGTTCCACCACTGTGGACCACGACATTAAGGTAGAGGTACATGTACTTTAATGCTTTCCTTGTGGCACCAGGTATAAGCTCATAGACAGAACCCAGGTGAGCCATGATTCTAATCCAGCACACTCCACTTTTGGGTGGGAGGTTGGCATAATGGTTAAGGTGTTTACCTTACAGACATAAGGTGCAGGGTTTGAGTCTCACATGGGGTGACTGACTAGGCTTAAAATATCCCCCAAGAACAGTTAGTATAGTACATGAACCTATGAATTTCACATAGATTAAACCAGATGCATACACTGTTAGCTGTTGGCTATACTGTGTGGTGAATAATCTACTGTCATTGCACATCAAACATTTTCATTACTGTTTAAAGAAATGTTTTTATGCAAAATGTATTAATTGCTGTATGTGTTTTGTTGGTGATATCTTCAGCCTAATGCCTAACTGTCAGCTGTGATCTGACAGTTAATGGGTAATGGCATATGGAGAAGTGTACTAAAAACAAAAACCAACAGTCCAAAACGTTCACAGAAGAAATAATTTAATAACACAGAGTTTTTGAATCTTCACATTTCTTTTTCAGTGCCACAATTGATTCCATTTGGTTGCCTATCGAGGTTGTTTTTTTAATCATAAGTAGAAGTGTAATACCTCCTTTAAGCATAATGCTTATTATTATTATTTAGAAGTAGTGTTTTTGTTGCAAGGATGGAGCATGAATATGCATTATCTTTTATGTTTTCAGGCTGGATTGTCAGTAGTAACATAAAGGAATGTGTATTGCTGCACGGACAGGAGAAATTGGAATGTGGTCTAAGCCATTACTGTATGGTGTTTGCTCAGGTGAAACTAAATAGCAGATTAGGCAGTTCTTTCATCAACAAAAATCAGTAAAAATCCTGTGCGTAAACAGCTATTAAGTAGTCATTTGTGCAGTATTGAGGGTGAAGTGGCAACAGTGCTAATTTCATTGGCAGGATTTATCACAGGATCAATTGCATGGCCCTACATGCATCCCCACCTGCAGTACTCGTAGAATATTATTGGAAGTGATAATTTGCAGAACCAAATCAACCCGCTTCCATTTTTTACTTCTGCATAGTATTATCACAGTTTTACACATGTATACGTAGTTGTGTATTTATATGCAATAGAATTATATACCTAAGGTGTCATACACATTCTCCCCTAATGATAGTGTAGGGGATGTTTCCAGTAGCTGCCACCAAGTGCTGGCATAAGTGTTTGATGCTGAGTTACTGCAATGCTGTGATCTGATGGATACAGGGGAATTGCTACACATTGACCTGACAGTGTTGTAGGATCAACACCTTGACTCTGAGATTCTACCATGTGTTGTGGAAGGTAGATAAGCCTTGCACTCCTTCTTTTGTGTTTTGTCACCTGTAGTTGTTGTAGCACTACCTTGAGAATCAGATGGTGTCTAGCCTACTTGGCTCCCATCTTTGCAGACACTCCACTGTCCATATCCAGCTGTGCTTCCTGTGTGAGTTTGGTAAACCTATACTAGTTTGTGCATGGAGGCAGACATGGATGCTATGTGTTCTACCATACTGTGCAAGAGGATCATCATGGCATTGCCCTTGACCTCCACTATTCCTATGTATACAGTGCAGTACTCTATTTCTACCTGACTCACTGTGGCAGTTGTTTGAGCATGAACAATGTCACAGCATATCTGCCGCTGGGCAGCCAAGGCCTTGCATATTTCTGGAGGAAGCTGTAACATATGTCTTCATCTGACACCTCTTTGCACAGGCATCATAGCAGGTTCTGCTAACTCTGAAAATGAAGCATCTTTCTGAATGTGCTCTTGTTGTTCATATTGGAATGGGGTTGTGCTACATGGGGCTCCCACTCTTCAGGTTGCAATATGTCATTGTGTTGATTGTTTAATACAATGCCACTATTTACAGAGATGTATGCCTGTTGTAGGGGTAGGGGTACCTTACAGTACAGTCTTCAGCTGTCTGCCACTGTTATGAATGTGAGAGTTTTGGCATCATTGTCAAGACCCACCTTGCTCAAAAGTTCAGTCTGTTGTGATGGCACAATGGAAGTGTTTGGGTCTGGTGCTGAGGCTGTGAAGTAATGACATGTTTAGAACTCTAAAACTCAATTATTTATGCATAAACCGATGATACAGAAACTTACCGTACAAATGGTGTGAATTTTCTTGTATGCCTAACAGACAGGGCATCTGGTTATGAAAACTCTAATAGTTTATATAGACATATATACTCAGACAGCTATCCTGAGCAATATATGCCAGCAGGAAGTATTGCCATCACCAATGCACTAACCTGCTTGTGCACTGCACTGTGGCTGTTTGCGTGGTCTGAAATTACTGGTATTCTCACCTCCTCTAAAGATTTCTGTGGTATCGTCTTCTGCATCATACTTATCACTACTTATGGAAAGAAGATACTCCTCAACAGGAGTTAATGGTTGGGATGTGAAAGAGCCCACACCAATGCTGTTGTAGGCCATTGTATTCTGCTCAGCTTTTGTAATTGCACATCCCAGAAGATCATTTGCTCTTTTCCTACACTGCACACATGTGCGGTTCCTTCCTCCTATGGCATTGATGTCAGCAACTACTTTATTTCATGCCTTAGTTCTAACCCCCCCTGTTTCCCAAATAGATGTTTGGCATATGTCTTGAGTGCATAGCAGAGATGTTGTCTTTAGGTGTGATGTTGTCTGTCCTGTGTCTTAATCCCTGCTGCTGCAGAATTTGTAACCTGAAAGCATAAATTGAGGGCCACAATTAAACCTGACTCACAAACAACACCCACAGTGAGACTGTTTTGTACTACATACTGTAATAGTGTATTGAGCAATTTTCCTCAGTTACTATTTGCAAGTAAGACTCATATATATGTAGTTACCATAACCATGCTAATTTTTCCTACTTCTCTGTAACCCTTAGAAAAGCCAGAGAGTATCAAAATACATTGTACACAGCTGTCAAAAATGGAACCTTATACTTTACCACTCCAGTGATCCGTAATATTCTAAAAAACATATATGTTATACCTTAATGGTAAATATAGGCTTCTGATAAACTGACCTGAATGAATTGTACCAATATTAATGATTTTCTAATAATGTCCAAGAGTACTTCTTTTATAATTCCTTTTAATTTGTTTGCACCTTATATAGACTGATGGTGACAATTGCAGCTCACAACAGTTTAATATGGTGAACTTAAGTCTACTGGTATAAATTAAGTCTTATTTATGAATATTCTACCTAAATCAAAGCTCTACAATCTTTACCACAGTACAAGTATCTATCTATTTCAATAGGCATAAAGTGACTTTGGGTTCTTTTGGGTTAGCTATGCTGAAGGGTGCTGAGCGGGATGGGGACGTCAAGCATCAGTGCACAGTAGATCTAAAGCACAATAAAGTATGTCACACCTTTTGAATATATATGTCGTATAATTACAGTCAATAAAACTGTATTCTAACCTAGGGAATACAATTTTTAGAAAACAAACCACTGAAAAATCCACAGAGAAGCAGCCTCAGTCCAGCACGGCACACAACCCATGTTTACTAATATTATGAGCACTTTTGTTTGGTACAATACCAAACTACTTCAGAAAAAAAAAAAGTTTTTCTGAAGAAGTTTGGTATTGTACCAAACAAAAGCGCCCTTAATATTAATAAACGTGGGTTGTGTGTTGTGCTGGACTGAGGCTGCTTCTCTGTGGATTTTTCAGTGTATTCTAACGTACTACTATTGTATCTCAACCTACACAGCATATTATAAAGTACTATCAATGATGTGTGTGAAAGTATATACAGATAAATAAATTAATTAAACTTTAATAATGAACTGTTTAACATCAAAAATGACTGCAACATATAAATACAGATTATTTTAGCACCCTTAAGGCCATGCAATCAATGCTGCATAGATTATACCCCTCTAAAAATTGCTGACAGCCTTTTGAATAGTTTTATGCACACTAAAAAGCTAACACTGTGACACATCTGCAGATGTTATACTGTTGAAACTTTTCCATTCACATAACTAAGATAGAAATATCACTGATTAAAAAACTGTGGAAGTCCATCTAACTTGTTCAGTCTAGTTAGTAAACCATCCTTGACACTGATATAAGTTCCATTAGGTACAATCCCTATATGCCACTGTAAGCTGGTCATGCTGATGTCACACCTGTGTGACAGTGTGGTTCACACCATTTTATCTCCTTTCCTGCACTTAAATCCTTCAATGTTTCACTGGCAATTCACGGAATGGCATCTGTGAAAGCCCAGAGAACAGTCCCAAGCTGGTCTAAAAAGGAGACTAAGATCGTTCCCTACTAATAATACATGTAGAAACTAAACCAGGCTGTGACCATCACAGAGTGGGAGAAAACTGATGTCTGGCAGGAGATGAGGGAGCTCCTGTCATCCCTGATGGGGATCCCCTGCTAAAGGCAGTAGTGTTAGCACAGGTATGATGACCTGCAGAGGCAGAAGGGAGCCAGATAATCCTGTGAGCAGCTCGGGCACAGGAGAGAAGGCCAGAGTTCTATACTATGCTTTATTTTTCCTAAAAATGGGTAATATAAGAAAAATCCTGTATGTGCGCAGGTATAACTAGGTCATGTCAGTGCAATCATATGTATCACTGAATGTATTGAATTTTATATTTATACATGCATATAGCTAGTCAGGTAGTGTGAATCTGTAGGAAATGCACAACTTTTAAAGTATGCAAACACAGTGAATGAATGTTGAATTCATTTCCAGAGATTACTGCTAGGCAGAAATAAGGCCTTATTGTTTTACTGTAGTACATACTGAGTGTTTTTCAAAAATATGTAACTTATTTGCAGAATACTTACTGCATGTTCACAAGGCTGGCTATCACACCTTAGGCAAAGTGGGGGTGGTGAGCAAAGCAGAAAGCATATGACCTGCATACGTGTGCTATATTGTTCAGTTCATTTTACCACTAGCTAGGGATTGTATGCCTTACAGGTAGTTGAAAATGTATTACCTCAGGAAAACAAAAGTACTGAGCATGGTAATGCAAACTATAGTAGCCAAGTATAGGTTCTTGTTAAAGTTACCATACTTTAAGGAAATGTATCTTTGCCAATAAGGAGTATACAGCAATAGTTAATCCTCCCACCACTCCTCGCTAGACCCTCTGATGCCTCTCGATGTAATGAATCACAGGAATAGAGTACACCATGTAACATGTTCTTGTATCAAACAAGACAAAGAAGTTAAGAACTTAAATAGAAAGATTGTCAGGGAATAAGCAGAGCAATAATTACTGCTAGCAGTTGGCATTAATCAGGGAAGGCCAACCGTATCTTCTAGAAAAAAAATGATGTTAAAAAGATCAGCTCTGCATACGGGTATAGCATAGGTTAACAAGTATGCATTCATTTTTCTATTATTTGACAGCTGTTAAGGAGTGCAGTTACAATAAGACTCAGGTCCACAGGAGGCTTAAATGATTAACAGAAGCTGTTTGTGAGTATTTATATCCATGTTTTTATATAAGTATAAGAAATACAGTCATGTCTTACCTGTTCCATTCTATAGTTTTGAAAAAAGGTAGGAGTGTCTTAAATTTTTTATGAAACTGTTACAAATATAAATATTAATCAGGAAGAAACTGCAAAGGTAATTAAATAAACATAATTAACCCTTTCAACAAGGTCAATAGTACCATTTGGCAGTATTATTCAAGAATGTAATATATAGTAGAAATTCATGCATTTAACCTGTTTAGTAAATGTTTAATATGCACAGTTAATAAAACATTGCAACAGCAATGTATACTTTCTTCTTTTCCATATTATGTGCCACTCTTTCTGTCTCTGTCATACACACTGTATATATATATATATATATATATATATATATATATATATATATATATATATATATATATATATATATATATATATATATGTATATATATATATATATATAGGTCTACTTCACATAATCGAACATCCAAATGTTTGACTTTCATATGGCCGAGACCATATGATCGAACATTTGAATGTCCGACAATGTGAAAAAAAATAAACAAAACAAAAAAAAACTAAACAGTGCTAGCAGGAGGCAAGCCCCCCTACACCCCCACAACCCCCACTATTTAAATATACCAACTCCGAGATCACACTACATTGTGGTAAGGGGAACTCTTCCCATTCCGTGCTCTGTGGAGATCCCCATTCAGACCGTTTGAACTTTTAAAAGTTCGATCATATGGTCTCGATCATATGAAAGTCGACCTTTTTAAAATTTGACCATCTGAAGGGGACCCATGTGTATGTATGTATATATATATATATATATATATTTTTTTTTTTTTTTTCAGGGTCTGGGTGGTTACTTCAGTTCTATGAGCATACTAGTGCTGTGTAGCCTAGAAAGCTAGGAACAGAGTGAGATTTGGGACCTGGAAGAGGGTGTGGTCGACCAGGCAGTTGAGAGATGCCTTCAACCAATAACCAATGCAAGACCTTCTCCACTGAATTACAGACTCACTGAAACAATCAGCTCTATCCATTGAGCCACAAGAGACCTCCACCCCTACATCAACAGGTTCCCCCACTGTGGGTCCATCAGGCAGTGAGAATAAAGTCCTCTGGACTGGGGTGAGACTTGATCTGACACCTTCTCACTGTCTCCCTTTTGTGTCTGTCTGTCCTATTTATGTCTTGTGTCCCCCACCATTATCAACCCACCATACTGCTCCTGTATGTCTTGCTTATGTTTTAATTTGCATCCATTCCTTAACTCTTTCCTAAGCCTTTTGCCTACACTTTCTTCCTTTACTCCTTCCCCAGTTTCCCTCTTATATAAAAAGTTTGAAAAATGGGGGGTCCCCACTTTTGAAAAGTATCCCTCCTCTTGCTCCTCCTCCATCACAACCATCTTGATGTCCTCCTTTTGTGTGCACTTTCTCTTTTCTCTCATCCATTTCTAGCTGTCCCATCTTCCTATTTCCAACCTTATACAGAACCAATCATGGTGTCCATATAAGGACACCCATACAATCAGTATAGAACACCTTATATCTTTAAAATTCTCTTCTACACAGCTGTGCTAACCACTGCTTTCCTTAACTGTGCACCTACAATATAAGGGGGCTTGATCAAAGCTATGATCATCTCTCAACTCCAAAAATAACCATTGCTTTACTCTCAGACTATTACTTTCATATATAACTACAGCAACGTTAATCCATTTTAAGAGCTTACAGACAGCCCAAAAGCTTTTGAGAATGTCTGTGTAGCCCTTCTCTTTAATGTGGTCATCACTGTTAACTGGTGTTAAACATGTTTCCTTATGCACACATGAACCTTGAGACTATGAATACCAACCTTACTTTAGTTTTTAGTAAGTAACATAAGCATTGAGAATTAAGGGAAGTTTTAGGTTCATAGTGATCAGGATCATACTGATTACTAGGCTGATGACCCTGAAGGGCCCTTTTTAAGCCTAGCCATGCTACCTAAATCTAATGGGCCAGTTTAGATCCCATAGTTTTTGTGTAGGATCTATCTATCTCTTTATCTATCTATCTATCTATCTATCTATCTATCTATCTATCTATCTATCTATCTATCTATCTATCTATCTATCAGTAGTGATTTCCGGTTTAGTGGAAGGACTCCTCTATCCTAACTTCTTGGGTTCTGCCTCTGATTCAGCTGGCTACCCATCAGGTGGCATAATGGTTTATACCTAATTTTGTGAGCTTATTTATAATGCACAAGTGGGCTACTCTGTCAAATGCCTTGGCCACTTTGAAGTTGTACCATTTTTCCCTCATCCATTGCTTTGCTTTGGTGACTTTCTTAATTAAGTCTACCAGGTTGAGTAGGCATGACTACTTTTATTGTATCCAAACTGAGTTGGATTAAATGTCTGAAGGTTACCTATGTTGCCATTTATCATATCTATGATTATTTTTTATATGGCTTTACATATGAGACTAGTCAGACGTCTGGGTCTATAATTTCACAGGTCCATGAATGGACCACCCTTGGGCAGAGTAGTAACAGTTGCATTCCTGTATTCACTCATCGGGAAGCCTAATTGGAGGCATCTGGTTGAACAGGGATTCTAATGGGCCCAACAGGTCATGTTTCATGCTAGTAAGAAGACAACCAAGGATACTATCAGGCCTTAAGGATGCAGTGTCTTTGGCCTTGGAGAATGCTTTCAGGACCTGTTCCCTAGTGATACTTGGGGATGTTATGGTTTTAGATATTTCTATGGAGGTATTTGTTGATGAAATCAGATAAAATTCAAGCTGTGCTTATTAACCAATAAATTAACTGTATTCTCCAGCAAAGTATAGGTGGCTCAATTTACAATTAGGTCAGCACATTGTTGTGTATTTCCTTTGATGTTATGGACACAGCTGAAGAATGCCTTATTATTGTCCTTAGCCTGGCAGGCTAATTTACCTCAAATTTGGCTTTTGTAGACTTAACTAGTTCCGTGAGTTGCTTATTAAATTTGGTGAGGGAGGTCTTAACTTGCTGGGCATTGCACTTCCTATTTTTGGACATGACTTACTTCATTTTTGCTATACAATCTATTAATACTGGGATTCCAATTCCACCAGGGTTGTCTGTTTTTAAGCTTGTTCTATATTTCCTTTGAGTAAGTACCTCTGCCTCTATGCAGCTGTATATATGGCTATACAGGGACTTTAAGGATGACTCTGCATATAGACCGGTGTTCCTTGGGTTTGGCAGGGAGGTGGACCAGAAATTTTACCATGGTGTCACTTAAGAGGTGAAGGTTTGCCTTGAATAATTCTTAAATTTACACTGTTAGGTGATGTCCCAAGCTTTATTTTTATTTTTATTTTGTTGTCCAACCTGACTAGAGAGGAAATTACAGTCAGGGAGGTGCAATGTTCCCCTATGTTTGTGAGGCCCAGGACAAGGATATTTGTGCCCCTAGTGGGCATATAAACTGGTTGGTCCAGGTTGTTCATGTTGACAAAGTCCAATAATATTTGGGCCTGCATGTTTGGGGTTTGTGTATGTTTCCCAGTTTATAGAACGGTAGTTAAAGTCACCCATGAGAATGCTGTTGAGTAGAATGGATAGTGAGTCTTATTTATTTAAGTAAGTGGTGTGGGTTTCTTAGGTTATAATATGGGTCTTTTAGTTTACAAAGATGTTATACTGGACTTTGCTCATGGTGAGTTTTATGTACAGTAGCTCAAAGCTGTCATACTGCTTGACCAACGGATCACAACCCTCTCTTTGCTCCCCATGATGAACAGGACATCTGTGCATCTCACAATGAAGTCTCCTGTGACCAAGATATTGTAATGTGAGCTTGTCTGCAATATGACCTTAAATGATGAGATACTGTCAATTAAGGCTGAGTGTGTCTTGGTGGGTTTTGCTGTAATAGTATGTTTCTAAGTTTCCCGAGGACAGTTATCATAATTTCTGCATTTTTGTGGCCTTTGACATTTGGAAAGCTTACTTTTAAGGGCTTCAGCACATGTGAGTCTATGCTCTTGGCCTGTGGTGTGTGTTTTGATAGCTGATGTAGTGGTTTTATGTTAGAACATTGGGCCAGAGACAGCATATGCTTAGATCTCTCACATACTGCATCAGATGTTTTTGAGAATTAAGTGGTCATCAGAGAACAAGAGACAATTTCTTCATTGTCTCAGAATTCTCAAGTCTGCCAAGCTAGCTACAGAGTCAGGTGGAGACTTAGGATCCATGGATTTGGATATTTATACAGAGGACATCAGTGGGAGGGATACCAAGATTATATTTAAGTAGAGCTATGATTAGTGGCAATCTTGGGGTTAATATATATGTATATATAGAGATCTGTCTCTCTTGGTGTCTCTCTCTCTCTCTCTATATATATATATATATATATATATGTATGCAGATATATATATATATATATATATATATATATATATATATATATGTATATATATATATATGCATGTATAAATATATATATATATATATATATATGTGTGTGTGTGTGTGTGTGTATATATATATATATATATATATATATATATATATATATATATACACACACACACACACACACACACACACACACACACACACACACACACACACATATATGATTGACTTAACCAGCACTGAGGAAGGCTTTGCTGAAACTGGTATGCTGATGTGGTGTTTTATGGCAACATTTCCTTAATAAAAAGTGTTACGTGCAGTTTGGTGATGGCTGTTGTTTTTCTTGTGAGGACTTTGCTTTTTGGCCATGCACAGTTGCCATGATGGCATGTTTATTGCACTGTGAAGACAAAGGTCCTCTCCTAGACTGTGTAGGAAACCTAGAAGTAAGAAAGTGCTTTAATGCAGTCTGTGCATCAGAGGGATGACATACCTTTGATTCTGTTAGTGAGGAAATGATGTGATCTTTTGAGCTGAGTCACATGCTTGGACAAGTACATAGCAAAAGGGGCATTATGCTTTATTTTGGATCTGGTGAGGGAGGAGAAGAGATGGATTACAACTTTCCTTGACCTAGAATATATAAATACTTAGTAATTAGCCTAACTAAATAAAAGGATTTCTTAATGATGGTAGATCCCTGTTGATTAAAGGATAATTAATTTCCAATGAATGTGCCCAGGTCCCTCACAACTGTGCCTGTTTTCATAGGGGTATAATTTATGTAGTCAGTCCATGGGAACCTGTATTTGTCAAAGGACAAAGTACAACATTTCTTGACATTTAGTTTAAGCCACAAACTAGGCGCCACTTGTTTGCATATGTTAGGTCTTCTGGAGAATCTGGAAGTCATCTGGAGAGGTTAGGACAGCTCAAAGTTTACAGTTATCCAAAAGTGTGGTTAACCTTGACATCAGAGAAGGAAACACCAAAGAGAGGTGGAACTGAGAGACATCACTAGCAGCATCCCTTTTCAGTGAGAATATGCCCCTTTCAGTAATACATTGGGTTCTGTCAGTAAGCCAATTAGATATCCAGTGGGTAACATACTGGTTTATTTATTATTTATGTAATCATTAACTGTGTATGTGAACTGTTCTACTGACCCTTTTTAGCCATGACCCAAGCTTAGAGAGCAGAATAACAATTACAGTTTTCATGTAAATATAAAACACATATATCAAAATCAGAAACTGCATATGTACTATGCACTTATTGTACAGGAACAGAATAGATATCAATTTCAGAAAGTGTCAGAGAAAACATATATAATAAACATTTACTTACACATTTACAACTATCATAACAGATGACCTTTTTCAGTTAGAGTTCAACATAATAGTGACATAAGGCTATGAATTTATGGAAAAAGAATGGATGTCAATTCAAATCACAAAAGTAAGTGCAAATGGCTTCTTTCTGGAAGAAGACTTTTAGAGCTGCTTTATAAGCTCTTACGAATAATGCTATAATGTAGAATGATATCAAAGGCCTTGACCAGGTCAAGGTAAACAGTGTGAATTGATCTGCCTGCATCTAATAAATCAGTGACTTACTTAAAGAAGTCACCAGATTTAGAAAGCAGGATCTTCTTTTAACAAACTGCTTTGGGTCAAGCAACTGTTAAATGCTGATGCCATCTGTTAATACGTTTCATAATGATATGCTGTTTTGCTTTTATGTATTATTTATTTATTTTTGCAAACATGGTAGAACGCTGATCAGGAACTGACCAATTACATTCTAGGTTGCATTTTATAGCAAGAATAAGCAAAGGAACAATAGTTAATAAAAGTGGTAACAGTATATGCAAACATTATAACATTAAGAAAAAAATAATTTGGCAATGCAGAGGAGTATACACCAAGGAAGAATAAATGATATAATATGTTGAAAACACATAATAAGGGTTATGATTAAAGATTCAATAATAATTCATTGTAGTGCATGGAGCTTTACCTGTTTCATTTACTATTAGTTGCAGAAAAAAAGTCTTGGAGCATGAAGTGTTTTATCAGTTTTCTAAGTTTTAATAGCTTTTAATAGTTGTTTATCCTTCTGTCGTTGTTTGGTGACCAGTATTCTCTTCATTCAGTTCTTTACATAAGACCTGATATTGGCAGCCACTCCTGAACATTGTTAAAACTCAACCTTATGCTAGGTGTGATGACCGTGCCCTGGCCCAGCAATCAAGGAGCCTCAGTCCTCACCACTAACACCAGGGAGGTCATCTCCTAGAAGAGGAAAGGATAACTAATACACACAGTAAAGTGCAATTCCCTTAAGTGCACACAGAGATCACAGTCAGTCTGGGGCTGGTTGCTCCTTTTCTCTCTAGGTCCCCAATGAGACTCCCCCACTGGCACAGCTATAGGGTCCAGATCTCAGCCTAGCTGGCAAGCTAACCTCCAGTACCCTCTCTGTCCAACCAGTGCTTTGTATCCCTGCCCAGGTAGCTGACACCCACCCACACTTTGAGATAAGTATTTATTCAACTTCACAGACACTCCTAGGAAAGGCTGACACAGATTCTTCACCTGTGCCCCTTTACCCAGACTATACAGTAGTAATTACTGCCACCACCAGCTAATATTATCAGCTACCCAAAGGCCCTTAAAAGGGTGTCCAATTATTACTGTGCAATATTATTATCCAATTGGTAATGTGGCTATTCAGTCTAAGGCTTATTAGAGTGGCCTATTATGATAACCTCTATAAATATGCAATGTACTCTAGAGCCTAACTTGTCTCTACACAAACCAGCCACAGGTAAAGGTTTTTAAAATATTTAATAATAAATAATTAAAACACATGACAATACTACTACACCACAGAGATATCTAAGAGTTCAGAGATCACACAGAAACTTAAAACAATACAGTAGGACAGGTCTGACATCAAAGAAAAACACTTAATCTAACTTTCTAATCTTCAGCTAACCTTAAGAGAAAACACAGTACTATAAACCTACTTACATACATAAAGAGCATAAGCATTACTGGGGTTGATGGTCCAAGGCAAATGCCCTCCCAAATTACATCATTTTGACACTTAGGTTTTTCCAGTATTCACATTACATCATTTTGACACTTAGTCTGGAGTTCCCATGCAAACAAACTGCATTATTTAGCAAGCTAACACCTGCTCAGGAAACTACAACAATAAAAGACATTTCATATGTATACTCTAACAATTATTCCTTCAGTTAAGACAATAGAAAGAATGTGTTCAGCCAGACACTTCGGCACAATTTTTTAGATAATTGTAACTTCAAAAAACATTTGAAATGCTTGGCTTGATTTTCCTTACAGCAGATGGCAATGTTGCAAAAATCTTGAAGTTCATATTTTACAGTGTTTTCTTTCAGTTAAAAACACAAGCCTGTATTTTACATTTATTTATATAAATGATAGAATTAATTCTATTTAACTAGGCTGGCAGCCTTTGCCCATCTTTCCCCAATCTTCACATCTCTTCCCCCTGGAGAACTCAGGCTAGTTTTTCAAGTGACCCTTGAGAAATGCCGCTTGAGAGAGTTAGGTCTATCTGAGGGTACCTCACCCCATTCCCTGTCTTGAGAGCCCATCTGCATTGGCATTGCTACTCCCACTGCGGTGCTGCACTGACATATCATATGCTTGCAACCGCAGGCTCCATCATAGCAATTTGGCATTTTGCTGACTGGCTCTGTTTAACCATATTAGAGGGTTGTGATCTGTCATTACAGTGAATCTTCTTCCATACAGATAAGGATGAAGTTTCTGCAGTGCCCACACTATAGCTAGACATTCATTTTCATAGGTTCATAGGTTAATGCTAGACTATCTGCCCTAGGGCATTTATAAGCCTAGCCAGAGTGTGTTTGGCTTTCGCCACCCATTTTAATTTAATTTTGCTATGCCCTTTTTCGAGGTTAGTATACTGTGCCTCTGTCTAACAGTGACACAGAAGTGATACCCAGGGTAAACTTACGATCTCCCATCCACTCATCAAGATTCCTCTTGAAGGGAGTCAATGAGGGTCTCTGCCTAACCTGGACTGGGATTTTATTCCAGAGTGAAGGGAACCTCTGGGTTATAAATCTGTCCCTCCAGCATGTCCTATTTATTTCAGTGCTGAGGTTCAAGTCTCTCGAGCGCATAGCTCGATGAGATTTGGATTTTCTGAGGTGCAGCATGTCCATTAATTCTGGGTTAGACATGGCTTTATACATCAGGCACAGATCGCCTCTGAGTAGGCAGTATGCCACTGAGTAGAGCTGGAGTTTCTTTAACCGGGCAGCATATGGCATCTGTCTGAGCCCTTTGATCCTCTTGGTGAGGTACTTTTGGGTTTTTTCCAGTTGCTGCAGGTGTCTGGTAAGGTACATCCCAAAAGGGGCATTGTAGTCAATTATGGGCCTGATGAGGGATGAGTAAAGAGGCACAGTGACCTCCCCTGATCTAGATGTGAATCCCTTCATGATTAGGTGGGCTATATAAAATGTTTTTCTAACCAGTTTGGCCACGTGGTTGTCAAATGAGAGATTGTGATCAACTTGGGTCCCCAGGTCCCTAATTACTTCTTCTGTACTTAATGGATTATCACCTATGTGGTAATTTGTAGGCACTTTGTTTTTTCCAAAGGGGATGACTATACACTTTTTGGCGTTTAGCTTGAGGCCATGGCTCTGGCACCAGTTGTCTGGTTCTATGAGGCCCTTTTGGAGGATGCTTGTGTCGGCTGGAGAGTTGATTATGGCGTCCAGTTTGCAGTCATCTGCGAACTTGGCCAGCCACAATCCTTCCGTGTTGGCCTGTACCTCCGAGAAATATATACTGAACAAGAGAGGTCCCAGGACTGAGCCTTGTGGGACGCCACTTGTAACTGGTTTGGAGTTTGACATGGCTCCAGCAATTCTAACCACATGGGTTCTGTCCTTGAGCCAGTTTGCAACCCATCTAGTGATATAGGGGTTTATATTTAAGCTGGTAAGCTTATCTATAATGCCCGAGTGAGGTATTGTATCAAAGGCTTTTGCGAGGTCCAGGTAGGCTGTGTGGACCACCTTCCCCTCGTCAATGGCCTTGGTGACTGTTTCAAAGAAATCAACCAGGTTTAAGAGGCAGGATCTTCCATTAACAAAGCCAAACTGGGTAGGATCCAGTGTCTGTAGGTCCCCAATATCTTTATTTATGAGGTCCATGATGATCCTTTCCATAGCTTTGCAGACCAAGCTAGTCAGGCTTATGGGGCAATAGTTTCCAGGATCCATTGAGGCACCACCTTTGTGGAGAGGGATCACTGTTGCTGTACGCCACTCTTTGGGTACATATCCTGTAGTAAAGCTGAGACTGAACAATAGTTTTATTTTTGGGTTTAGCTCTTCTTGGAGTTCATGTAGGACGCAGCCCGGGACACCGTCTGGTCCCATTGATGCTGTGTTTTTTGCTTTGGAGAGGGCAGCTCTTACCTGAGCATTTGAGATGTCAGGGGGGCAGCACTCTGCTGGGATAGATATTTGCCCTTTTGGTGGGGGGGGAGTTTGTGCTGAACCTGTCAGCTAGGATGTTGGCAATGTCTGTGGGTTAGGTGTATTTTTTGACATTTTGGACTAATTCTGAGCATATCTGGGAATTCCCACCCAGGTTCCTAACATAACTAAAGAAAGCCTTGTGATTATCCTTAGTGTCCTGTGCAATTTTTCTCTTGAAGCTGGCCTTAGACGATTTTATGAGTGCCCGTAGTTTTTTGCTAATACTGATCAGATATGCCTTCCCTTTTTGGGATTTTGCTCTATCATGTAGTAGCTTCCACCTTCTACTGTATAGTTTGTTTATGGCTGGGGTCCACCAGACAGGATGTCTGCCTTTGGAGGATTGGGTCTTGGTTTTATTTGGGATTGCATGATCCATGCATTCCTGAAGGTGTTCATAGAATGCGTTTATAAAGAATTCTGCGGTCTGGGCTGTATTTTCCACAGGCCCGGAGGCTTTGAAGGATTCCACCTCAGTTTTGAGGAGTGTGAAATTTGCTTTAGAAAAGTTTTTCACTGTGGTTTTCAAGGCAGGGGGTGGAGTCGGGATGTTAATATCCAGTGAAATTAGTTTATGGTCTGATCTTACCAGTGAGGGATACACTTCTGGTCTGGAGCATAGAGTCCCCATGTTGGTGATGATCAGGTCCAGTATGTTTTCCCCTCTTGTGGGAGTGGTAACAAGTTGCTCCATAGCATTTGAGTTTATAAATTCTAGGAACCTTTGGGCTAGGGTGTTGGAGCTAGAGTAATGCTCCCAGTCTATGTTTGGGTAGTTGAAGTCGCCCAATATAATGGTGTTTGGAGAGACCTTCATATTTTCCAGTGTTCTCAGGAAGGCTGAGTGGAGTTCCTGGGTTTGGGAGGGTAGTCTGTAGCATGCTATAAACTGGAAGGCAATTTTACCCACTGTTAGTTGCACATGGATAGTCTCTGATGCTTCGTGCTGTGCCACCAACCTGGAGGTGTGGGTATCTTTGACGAATATTGATACTCCCCCTCCTTTTGTGGTTCGGTCCAAGTTTTGGGGCCGAAAAGCATGATATAAGGTATAACCTGGTAGTGCTGGGGTGCTCTCGGGAGCCTTGAACCAGGTTTATGTTACTGCACAGATATCGATGTTCTCCATGCTAAAGAGAGTTTTGAGTGTGTGCATCTTGAGGTTTAGACTTCTGGTGTTGAGTAGCATTACTCTTAGTTTCTTATCCCTTGTGATACCTATGGAGGTGGGTTTGTCTTTTGAGCCTTGCCTAAAAAAGGCACTATGGGGGTAGCAAGAGCCTTTGCCAATATCCAAAAGCCCAGGGGTGACAGGTGCAAGCCGTCCCTAGAGAAGTATCGTGGCTTGTCGAGCATGTCATCCCAGGCTGACAGGCATTGGATCCCCTTTGAATGACATCAATACTTAAGCCAATTGTTGAAATTGATTATCTTGTCTTCATATTGTGGCATCATTCTTGGTGAGGGTAAGATTCTACTCAAGGTCAGGGTCATACCGGCCTGGGCTACATGCTCAGAGAGCTCCTCTATGTCTCTTTTCATGTAGTCCAGGGAGGTACGTCTCAGGTAATTCACACCAGCATGGACAATGACTGAGTAATATTTGTACTTGCCTTGGAGTGACCTGAGTGCTTGTGTTATGTGCCGGATCCTAGCGCCCAACAGGCAGCTCACCGTGACCTTCTCCTTGTTCAGCCTGGTGAGCGGGATGTCAGTGTGCCTGATGATAGAGTCACCTATTACAAGTGTATCAGGTGTGTTGTTTAGCCTTAAGGGCTATGACTGTTCGGCACACTGGCTTTGTGAGCTATGTGTTGCATGTGTTTTGTTGTGGGGTAGTGGTTGCTTGGGTGTCTGCTTTGGAGGTCTCTGCTGCTTAGGCAGATTTTTATTTAGAGCCTCCGAGTATGTTTTTGTGTGTTTATGTGTTTGGTTTGCTGATGTGGTAGGTCTATGTGAGACTGGAATTGTAGTGAGTGTAGTTTCCTTCTCCTCCTGACTGGTTTCGCCAGTACTGAGTTGAGAGAGCTTAGCCTCCAGTATGGCTATATGGTTGCATCTCTCACATGTGTTGGAATTTGTTGGGAGGAGGAGAGGGTTGTCTGTGTACACGAGGCAGTTGTAACATTGCCTCAAGATTCCCAGATTCACCAGCTGGACCAGAGAGGAGATTGACAACTGACCTTTGGACATGATAGAATAGTATTGAGAATTCCTTTATAATTGAAAAAAAGGGCCAATGGGGAATGAGGTACTCAAGGGGAGTTTGTGAGGGTGTAGTGCTTTTAATATTTTAGTGCTGACTTATATAATTGCTTTAGTGAGCAAGTGCCAGGTAACTTAAATGCAATGTGTTACAGGTAACTTAAATGCAAAAATGACAAACAGTAACTTTCTTTCAAGTGAAACAAGGAAATAAGTACAGTAAGCAACGCAGATATCACTAGGGATCCACAGAAGTGCTGAAAAGCAGCGTTTAGGTGGAATTAGAGTTTCAGGGAAATAACAAGCAAACAAACAACAAACATACACATAAAGCTAGATTCAGCAGGCCTGGATCTAGTCTATGCTACAGCAAACAAGATGTACTAATTTCAGTAAGAACCAGTTCAAATGTGCAGGCACTATAAGCCTTTAACCAGAAATTCCCAGCTCAGAAGGGCAGAGTCCAGCCTCTCCTCCCACAAGAGTGCAGACCACGAACCTTCTTAATGTAAAATAACTGGCCTGAAGTCCAAGTGCTTAAACCAGAACCAATACACTTTTAGAATAACAGACACTGAGCCATCAATCAGCAGTTCCCAACTTAGAAGGATGTAAGCTACCTGTCCTGCCACCACAGTGGAGGCTACAAACCTTCCTAATGTAAAACAACTGGTCTGAAGCCCAAGTGCTTAATCCAAAAGACTTAGAATGATAGCTACACTTTAATCAAGTTACTACCAAGCAGTAATAAATACAACTGAATACTTTAAATGATGCCTGGATTAGTGCTCAAGTTATACAAACAAAGCTAGATTCAGCAGGCCTGGATCTAGTCTATTCTACAGCAAACAAGGTGTACCAATTTCAGTAAGAAGCAGTTCAAATATGCAGGCACTATAAGCCTTTGACCAGAAATTCCCAGCTCAGAAGGGCAGATTCCAGCCTCTCATCCCACAAGAGTGCAGACCACGAACCCTTTTAATGTAAAATAACTGGCCTGAAGCCCAAGTGCTTAAACCAGAATTAATACAATTTTAGAATAACAGACACTGAGCCCTCAATCAGCAGTTCCCAACTTAGAAGGATGTAAGCTACCTGTTCTGCCACTACAGTGCAGACCACAAATCTTCTTAATGTAAAACAACTGGCCTGAAGCCCAAGTGCTTAAACCAGAATTAATACACTTTTAGAATAACAGACAATGAGCCCTCAGTCAGCAGTTCCCAACTTAGAAGTATGTAAGCTACCTGTCCTGCCACCACAGTGCAGGCCACAAACCTTCCTAATGTAAAACAACTGGTCTGAAGCCCAAGTGCTTAATCCAAAAGACATAGAATGATAGCTACACTTTAATCAAGTTACTACCAAGCAGTAATAAATACAATTGAATACTTTAAAGAATGCCTGGATTAGTGCTCAAGTTATACAAACAAAGCTAGATTCAGCAGGCCTGGATCTAGTCTATGCTACAGCAAACAAGGTGTACCAATTTCAGTAAGAAGCAGTTTACATATGCAGGCACTATAAGCCTTTAACCAGAAATTCCCAGCTAGAAGGGCAGAGTCCAGCCTCTCCTCCCACAAGAGTGCAGACCACAAACCCTTTTAATTTTCTACAGCTGCATAACATTCCTCCCTGGGTTGGAGCCTATGACTGAGATAAACCACTGGGTGCTCTTCCCCCCCTCTGAAGAAATCTGGCTAAGTACAGCCCCCTCCCCATGGTTCGAAGCATCCACTTGCACAAACAATTATTTGCTGTAATCTGGACTGGCTAACACAGGGGTTCCTCCCAAAGCTTCTTTAAGCTTCTGAAATGCCTGCTCACATGCTGAGGTCCACACTACCTTATCTGGCCTGTTCTTCCTTGTCAGGTCTGTGAGGGGAGCAGCTATGGTACTATAACTTGGGACAAACTTTCTGTAGTAACCTTCTGTCTCTAAGAATGCCCTCACCTGCTTTTTAGTAACAGGTGCAGACCATGCCTGAATAGCTTCCACTTTGGCATGTTCTGGCCTTATCTTACCACTCCCCACTCTATGTCATAGGTAGGAGAGCTCTACCATACCCATCTGACATTTGCTCGGCTTAATGGTCAACCCTGCCCTCTGTAGTCTGCCCAACACCTCTCTGACATGCTGAAGGTGCTCTTGCCAGGAATGGCTGTAGATGGCAATATCATCTAGGTAAGCAAGGGAAAACCTTGCTAGGATATTATCCAGCAGCCTCTGGAAAGTCGCTGTGGCATTCGTCATCCCAAAGGGCATCTTTGTGAACTCATAGAAGCCAAAAGGAGTCACAAAGGCTGACTTCTCTCTAGCACTGGGAGTCAAGGTCACCTGCCAGTAACCCTTGGTAAGATCAATGGTTGTAAGATACTTAGCCCCAGCCAGCTTCTCTAGGGCTTCATTTGTCCTAGGCATGGAGTAAGCATCTGACTCTGTGTGACTATTTAATTTCGTGTAATCCACACAGAACCTGGTGCTGCCATCCTTCTTTGGCACCAACACCACTGGTGAGGCCCAGGGACTGTTGGACTCTTGAATCACCTCTAGTTCCAACATCTCCTGGATCTCTTCCCTTATAGTCTGCTTGACTCTCTCAGGCACCCTATAAGGGGCCTGCCTAATAGGCCTTTGAGGTCCTGTATCCACCTGGTGCTGCACCAGGTGGGTGCACACTGGTTTCCCAGTGAACATGTCCCCAAATTCCTGCAACACTGCTCAGATTTCTTGAACCTGGGTAGGAGATAGCTGCTGGGACATTGCTACCCCTTCCACTGAGGTGTCAGCCCGAGCCTCACTGAGGAGATCAGTCCCCAGATCTCCCTCAGACTCCTCCTGCAATCCACTGCAAATGTTCAGCACAAGAGCCTCCCTAGCATGGTAAGGTTTCATCATGTTCACATGGTACAATTTGTGCCCCTGCAATCTACCTAGCACTTCCGCCATGTAGTTAACATCACTTACCTTTCTCACCACCTTGTAGGGTCCCCCTCTCAAGCTGCTTGCAGCTTGTTGTGTCTGACAGGAATGAGAACCATTACCTGTTGCCCCACAGCATATTCTCTAGCTCGAGCATTCCTGTCATACCACACCTTTTTCTGTTGTTGGGCTTCTGCCAGGTTCTCCTGGGCCAAGCCCATGAGTTTCCTGAGCCTTGTCCTGAGGGTTAGGACGTATGCCACAACAGACTCCTTGTGCGACTCACACTCACCTTCCCACTCATCTCGAATTAAATCTAGTGGTCCCCTTACCCTATGCCCATACAACAACTCAAAGAGTGAAACACCCGTGGATTCCTGGGGAACCTCTCTGTAAGCAAACAACAGATGGGAAAAATATTTCTCCCACTCCCTCTTAAACTGATCTGCAAATGCCCGTAGCATGGACTTGATTGTAGAGTTTAACCTCTCAACAAGACCATTAGTCTGGGGATGGTAGGGGTGGTCCTCATGCGCTTCACCCCACAGGACTTCCACAGACAAGTTAGCATGTCTGACATGAAATTAGCACCTCGGTCAGTCAGTATTTCTTTTGGGAAACCTACTGTGCTGAAAATCTCTAACAAAGCTATTGCCAACTTCTCTGCCTCAATGGAGGACAAAGCCACTGCTACAGGGTATCATGTAGCATAATCCACTATCACTAAGATATACTTTTTCTCTGTGGAACTTGGGGTATGCAGAGAACCCACAATATCCATAGCTATCCTCTGAAATGGCTCCTCAATCACAGGCAAAGGCATCAAAGGAGCTCTCACCTTGTCTCCTGCCTTGCCTACCTTTTGGCACTGCTCACAGGTCCTGCAGTACCCTGTTGCATTTCTGGAAATTCCAGGCCAATAGAAGTTCTGCATAATATGCCTCTTTGTAGGTTTTTATTTATTTTTTATTTTATTTTACATTTGTTAACAGGGCTAGTCCAGCTGGATACATGTCCATTTTCAGTGGAGGCCCGAGGAGAAAAGCTCCGCTAACTACTTCATAATAAAATAATACAACAGTATACAATAGTATAAAACAAAAAAAAAACAAGAACATTAAAACTCAAATACAGTATGATTAGGCAATAGAGAGCAAACTGTGCCTTAGAAGATAAGCATGGTCAGTAACTGACAAGGTTAAAAATAAAAATTACAATATTTATAAGTTGAGAAAAGGGTGGAAGCTATTTTTAGGAGGGGGGGGGGACAGAGACACCACAGAAATGGAAATAGTATAATGATAAAGGTAAGAAAGAGGAGAAGAGGGGGGTAAAGAAGGGAGGGAGTGAAGAAGGTCAGCTAGGGTTATTGCAAGAGAAAAGCCTGAGATTGGTTAGGAGATGTTTCTTTAGATTTAAGTAAGGAGGGAGTCAAAAGGTCAGCCAGCGTTATTGCATGAGCATAGCCAGTGGTTGGTTAGGAAGTGTTTGAGTTTGGTTTTAAATAAAGGAATTGAGGTCAGGGATGTAAGGTCTTGGGGAAGTTGATTCCACACTTTGCCAACTGAGTTGGAAAAAGTAGAGTCACCTGCTGCGTTATTTGATAGAAGTTTGAATTAAAATTTTATTGCAAGAGCGTAGGTTTTTTAGATTACTGTAGGGTTTTATGAGGGTGGAGAGCATAGGTGTGTTATCTGGGTAATGGAGGGCTTTGTGGGCAATTGTAAGTTGGTAATATTGAATTAGTTTTGGTAACTCTAGCCATCCTAGTTTTAGGAGATTTATGCAATGATGAGTTCTATATGGAGAGGCAGTAGCAAATCTGGCAATGTGGTTATATGAGGTAGCAAGATTGTTGAGATTATATTTTGAAAGATTAGTGTATATGGGGGAAGCATATAGTAAGGTAGAAATTAAGTGGGTTCGAGATATAGTAGTTCTAGCTTCAGGAGTTAGGAAAGACTTGATTCTGTAGAGTGAGCCTAGTTTTCTGTTAGTTGATTTTATGATGGAGTTAATATGAATATCAAATTTTAGTTGGTTGTCAATAATCACACCCAAGAGTTTGGTTGTTTGGTCTGGAGTAATTAGGGTACCATTGTTAGATGTGAGAGTGAAGTTGATAGAGGGAGAGAGGTGTGTGGGTGTAAAGAGGAGGAGTTTGGTTTTCTTTGGGTTGAGGAGGAGGCAGTGATTAGAGAACCATTTCTCTATGGTGGTGAAGGTTTTTGAGTGATGGAGTGAAGGTCGGCCTGGGTAGTGGCAGAGCAGATAATGGTGGTGTCATCAGCATATTGAATGCAAGTAGATTGAGGGGTGGCAAGATGCAGGTCATTAATAAAATAGAAAACAACAGAGGACCTAGGATGGAGCCCTGAGGGACCCCTATAGAGGTGGGGAGAAGTTCAGAAAGATGGTTGTCCCATAGGACAGCTTGTTTCCGATTATGAAGATAGGATGTGAACCAGCAATGCAAGATTGTCCAGAGAGAGATTTTAAACGATGTAAGAGTAGTTGATGATTGACCATGTCAAAGGCTTTTGACAGGTCTCTGAAGAAAGCTGAAGAAAGAATATTTTTGTTGCGATTTTTGTTAATGGAGTCTATGAAGGATATTAAGGCTGTGGTGGTGCTATGGAAAGGTCGAAACCCATGTTGGCAATTGGCTAGGAGATTATTACATAGGAGGTGATTAAGCAACTGTTTGTGGATGCATTTTTCCATTATTTTTGCAAGGGAGATAGTAACGCTATGGGCGGAAGTTAGAGTACTCAGTTGAGTCACCCCCTTTGAAAAGAGGAATGATGTGTGAGATTTTCCAAACTAAGGGGATAGTGCTTTCTTTTAAAGTCCTGTTAATTAGTATAGAGATAGGGTAGGCTATAGCTTTTGCACCTAACTGGAGGTATTCGGCTGGGAAGTTGTCTGCTGAGGGGGTTGTGGGTTTCAGTTTTGAAGTAAGGACAGTATGTAAGAGGTAGGTATGGGTTTGAGTTGAAATAAGGGAGGAGTACAGCTTGGGGTAGGTAGTGTAGAGGTGTCAGGGTTTTGTTGGTTAGCTAGATTTAATATTGCTGAAGTAAAGAATGTGTTAAAGGCATTGGCTGTTTGTAAGGGGGAGTCAGGGTTGGAGCATAGTGGGTTAGGTGTTGCAGCTTTGCCAGGAGATAGTAGTGTGTTAATAGCGTTCCAAAATTTATGTGGTTGGTGGGGGGAAGATAGTTGTAGTTGGGTATAAAAGTTCTTTTTATCTTTTAGGATGGCTTGCTTTGTCATGTTTCTTTTTTGTTTGAAAGTAAGATGATCAGTACTACTTTTAGTGGTTCGCCATTTAGTCCAGGCTTTATTCCTACTAAGGATTAGTTGTTTAGTATTACTTGTGAGCCATTGAGCTGTTTTAAATTTCATGCGTATAGAACGCAGGGGGGCATGATGCTCAAGAATGGTAAGAAAAATATTATTAAAGTGGTTAACAGCTTCATCTATAGGGAGAGTCTTAAGAGGTGACCAGTTAGCATGCATAAGTTCATTTTGGAACTTATAGGGATCAAAATTTTTTTTGCTACGCGATGAACGAATTAGGGGAGGTATAGCAAGATGTGTTTTATGCCTAATAATAAAGGTTAAGGAGTGGTCACTAAGGTCATCTGGTAGAGTTCCTGTTGTATATTTTTGTTGGGGACTATTAGTTAAGATCCAGTCAAGTATGGTTTCTTTATTATTAAGTTTGTTTGTTCTAGTTGGGGAGTTTATGTTTTGAGAGAAACCATGTAAGTTAATAAGGGTAGATGGATTGGTTTGTTTACATGAGGTCCAATCAATATTAAAGTCTCCTAAAAGTATTGTTTCTTGAGGGAGGTTTAGTGAGAGCCAGTTTAGTAGGTCTTCTAGTATGGTAGAATTTTTGCCTGGAGGAAGATAGGTACAGATGATATTGATAGTTTTGTGAGGGTTAATCTGAAGTTTGGAAATAATAATTTCCGCATTAGTGTCTTTTAGAAGGGTATGATTTGTTTTACTTACGTCCAGTCCTGCTTTAAAGAGTATAGCTACACCGCCACCTTTTTTGTTTAAACGGTCTTGTCTTAGAATATTATAGCCAGGGGGAATAATTTCATTATCTTTTATTGTAGGTTTGAGCCAAGTTTCAGTTAGACAGAGAATGTCAAACTGTTGGACTTCTAGAAGTGCATGTATTAGTGGAATTTTGTTGCAAATACTACGAATGTTTAGATGTGCAATTGAGAGAGATTTTGGAGGTTTAGTATTTGATGTGGACGTTGTTTTAACTTGTTGCCAGTTAGGGGATAGTGGGGAGGGGTCAGGGCCAGGGTTGGGGTGTATATCTCCATCAATCAAGGAGAAACTTACTATAAGGTTATTAAATTGTGAGGGTTTGCAATAGAAATTTTGTTTTGTGAGGGTATGAATAAGGTATTTAATGTGAGACAGACGGTGATATTTAGGTTGAAGATAAGAGTTGTTGTAAATGGGACTAAGGTGGGTTATGGATGTAGTTATGGTGGTAGCTAGGGTCTGCTTACGTGGGATGCAAGGAGTAGAGTATAAGGATTGCTCATAGAAGGTTAAGAGATAGGTAGAGGAAAGAGTAGTTAGAAGAGTTAGTAGTATGATAGTGTGATATTGGTTAGACATGATATTTAGAATAAGAGAAAATGTCAAAAAGTATATATTCTGGATAGTAGTAGGATGGATAAGGGAGGAGACGATTAGGGTTTGGGTGGAGACAGGAAGATGTTATGATTGGTGCAGAGTTAGGAGGGGTGTGGCTAAGTAGGAATAAGTGTAGAGGTTCCAGGGGCGGGTGGAATTTGGGGGCAGGGAGGGGAGCGGAGTGAGCCCGCAGGGCGAACGAAGCGGGAAGACACAAGGGAGTGCTGAAGTGCGAACGGAGCGGGAAGACACAAGGGAGTGCTGAAGTACAGAAAACAATCTATAGAGTGAAGGAAACAGCAGGTAAATCAACAAAGGTAATGTATATAAGGTGAAGAGAGCTTGACCTAAGGACGTATTCAGAGCTGGGGTTCTAGTGTTTGGTAGAAGGATGTTTTAACAAAGGCAGTGAGGGGAGAGGGAAAACCAACTGTCTGTAGAAACAGATTCAGTTTATGAGACAAGTTAGGTAGATTGGGAGTGGGGATAAGGGGGTACTGGCTGCTGGCTGTCCTGGGAAGGTAATATGACTAATATACACAAGTCTTGAATTGTGTAGAGTAAACTTATATGAGTAGAACGTACTTTCAATGTCTTATTGGTTAGGTTTCCCAAGTGGTTGTAGGGTTGTATCTTAGTAGATAGGAGCTCTGGTCTTCCAGGAGGGTGGTAGGCAGATTAGAGGGATGCTTGATGGTTCCACTTAATCAGACTAATGAAAGGGTAGGAAGAGAGAAGAAAATAGTAAGGCAAAACAATGTAAATACAAGGTGAGCAAATACAAAAACTGTCACACAATTTACTAAGCAATTGCAGGATAATAAGATTAAAAATGAAATTCTATGCTAGAATGGAAAGCTACAACAATGTACACTTGCTAAGTACGTTATCACAAATATTTGAGTAACACAGAATGGATTTATACTTCTATTAAGTATACATCTTACTTGAGGTTTAAACATACAGACAATAGTGTATTATGCTTTAGGAGTACGCTCAGATAAGAACAGAGTACGTTTATCCAAGAGTTCTTAAGTCATATAGCTATAGTTCTTATTCAGGCATTAATCCTGTTAACAGATTGCCTTTACAGGAGGACCAAATGTGGTAGCTGAAAATGGCTGTTGCATGTAATTGTAGTACTCTCCCGTAAGCCCGTGACTCAGCTACTCAACAGTGAAGTAATGCTACTCAATTACAAATAGAAAGTGATAAATAACGCGTTCAGAAGAACCGTTACTAAGTTATGACTGTGGGTAGCTAAGAATGACAGGACGCCTAATAAAGTACTGTGCCTAGGACAGCGCTACTAAGAATTACAGTTATATTAGGATTATGAGAGTCTCTCCTCACATTAAGACGCCTGGGTAGGCGCAGGGAGAATGAGATAGTTGAATGTAAGGTAATATGACCGCCAGTCAAGCAGCAAATACAATATCCTAGGGATACAAATTATATACTAAGAATACTATGACAATGAGGTTAGGTATAAATGACAAGACGCCTATTAAGGTGCTAGGGGATTGGGAGCGCTAGACACTAGAGCGTACAAGTGAAAGTGGATATCACCGTAGTACAACAGGTTTGCAGTGAAAAATCTTAGGGATTCAGAACTAGGTATTAGCGATAGCTATCGTGATACACGGCAGAGTAGGATATTATAATCTGACCTGTATTCCTGCCTACAAAATGCAGTTAGCGTAGAAAGGACACTTTATGTGTCACACAACATTAACAGTTTATGAGTAAACTTAAAACAGGAATAAAGACTTGTCGGAACATAACGCAGACCAGCAGACTAAGTGAACATGCCTACGATATGTAGTAATCAGGCTTTACATATGATATCAAAAGTAGTTGAGCATATACAGAAAAATAGATTACAGGCAATATAAGAACATGTTGGTAATGCCAGCTTAACAATGTTAACATATCCAATGTAATGCTATGACTATGTCACTGCAAAATATAGGCATACTAAGCAAAACGCTAGTAAAAAGAACACGTGCGAGTACCCAGGATGCGTTTACACTATCGCTACCCAACGCACCGCAACCATAAATAAAACAGTGCAGAAGATAGAGCTACCGTTAACCAAGGAAATGTCCTCTTAACAGATATGCTAAACAGACCAAACCGGTGTCACATAGGAATCAAAAATAAACATAAAACGCTCACTCTCAAGTGTCTTTTGAGCTCCAGGATCAAAAACGCACAGCAGCCAGGCTGGTAAGGGGAAAGAAAGATGGCATCCAGGGATGGTGGGATATATTTATAGGGTAATAGGAGGCAATGGGGGAGGGTGCTACGGGAAAAACTAAAACCTTAGTTCAACGGCGGGAAATTCACGAGAAGGAGAGGGATAGGTTAAGAGGCAGGGACGGGTAGGTGCTGAAGGCGGGGAGTTGAGATAGACGTATAGGTGAGGTAATAGGAAGGGGAGGAAATAAGGGGAGATAGAATGGAGTGAAAAAGAAAGTCGAAGATATAGGGCCTTGTGGGAGAGATGGGGATGAAGGGATAACTGAGGGCTAGAGTCTTTCCTAGATATACAGGGATTGAAGAGATAGGAGAAGAAATTATGACCTATGGTGGGACACAAGGGAGTGCTGAAGTGCAGAAAACAATCTATAGAGTGAAGGAAACAGCAGGTAAATCAACAAAGGTAATGTATATAAGGTGAAGAGAGCTTGACCTAAGGACGTATTCAGAGCTGGGGTTCTAGTGTTTGGTAGAAGGATGTTTTAACAAAGGCAGTGAGGGGAGAGGGAAAACCAACTGTCTGTAGAAACAGATTCAGTTTATGAGACAAGTTAGGTAGATTGGGAGTGGGGATAAGGGGGTACTGGCTGCTGGCTGTCCTGCGAAGGTAATATGACTAATATACACAAGTCTTGAATTGTGTAGAGTAAACTTATATGAGTAGAACGCACTTTCAATGTCTTATTGGTTAGGTTTCCCAAGTGGTTGTAGGGTTGTATCTTAGTAGATAGGAGCTCTGGTCTTCCAGGAGGGTGGTAGGCAGATTAGAGGGATGCTTGAAGGTTCCACTTAATCAGATTTCAATGTCTTATTGGTTAGGTTTCCCAAGTGGTTGTAGGGTTGTATCTTAGTAGATAGGAGCTCTGGTCTTCCAGGAGGGTGGTAGGCAGATTAGAGGGATGCTTGAAGGTTCCACTTAATCAGATTTCAATGTCTTATTGGTTAGGTTTCCCAAGTGGTTGTAGGGTTGTATCTTAGTAGATAGGAGCTCTGGTCTTCCAGGAGGGTGGTAGGCAGATTAGAGGGATGCTTGAAGGTTCCACTTAATCAGATTTCAATGTCTTATTGGTTAGGTTTCCCAAGTGGTTGTAGGGTTGTATCTTAGTAGATAGGAGCTCTGGTCTTCCAGGAGGGTGGTAGGCAGATTAGAGGGATGCTTGAAGGTTCCACTTAATCAGATTTCAATGTCTTATTGGTTAGGTTTCCCAAGTGGTTGTAGGGTTGTATCTTAGTAGATAGGAGCTCTGGTCTTCCAGGAGGGTGGTAGGCAGATTAGAGGGATGCTTGAAGGTTCCACTTAATCAGATTTCAATGTCTTATTGGTTAGGTTTCCCAAGTGGTTGTAGGGTTGTATCTTAGTAGATAGGAGCTCTGGTCTTCCAGGAGGGTGGTAGGCAGATTAGAGGGATGCTTGAAGGTTCCACTTAATCAGATCTCAAGTGTCTTTTGAGCTCCAGTATCAAAAACGCACAGCAGCCAGGAGGTATATCTCAGATCAGAGTTGTAGTCAACTCCCCTCCCATCTAGAAAGAATGGTTTTATGCCCATATGACCTGCAAAGGGAATATCATGAGCTATGGCTAGACGCGCCAGATGGTAAGCTCTAGGCACTACCAATTGCTGTACTCTCTCACCTTCTAGCCCTCCCTCAGGGGTCCACTCTCTGTACAGTAACCCTTTGTCCCAGTATACAGATCCCCCTTCCCTTGAGAATCAGGTACCTCCCTAACTACCTGCCTCAGGCCTTGCAATGTAGGGTCTGAGAGCTGAGCCTGTCTCAACTCTCTCCTTGTAACCTTCCCAGCTCCACTTCCATAGGAAGTCTGGCATCCTCTGACAGTGCTTCCTCACTGTCAGCCTGGGTACAAATACTCACCGCTACCTTTGCAGTTTCCCTGTCCAAGGGAACATCACTACCCACAAGCAGCTGTGGCTCACATTCAGTATCACTGCTACAGAGCAGCTCCCTCCCTGCAGTAACCACCTCAGCAGTCCCGGCTGCAAGTATGCAGTTTGTCTGGGTCTCCCCCAGGCTACCAAACTTACATGCTTGTCTCCAAGCCTGACTGCGTGTAACTGCACAAGTGCAGGGTACTGCACTATCAAAATCATTCCCTATAAGAACATCTGCAGGTATATCCTCAAACACACCTACTTGCTGGCTTCCTTTTCCTCCCTCCTAGTCAAGGTAAACCCTAGCCAAAGGTATTTGGAATGGGATCCCTCCTAAAACCCTGACTGGAGTAGGCTGCCCAGGCAAGTAGTACTCCTCTGTAACCAGTGCAGGCTTTACAATGGTTATATCAGAGGCTGTGTCTTTCTTAGCAATGGCCTCTTTGTCATTCACTACAATAAGATATAACCTCTGGTGGTAGTTTGGTACCCTTGTTGTCCCAAGACAACCCACTATTGGCATTTTGTCTTTTCCACTTACTGGCTCTCTCACCTTTGGTTCCCCACCTTGCCTCCATGGACATCTGTATGCCACATGGCCCCACTGGTTGCATTTAAAACATTTAACCCTATCTCCTGGATGTGTACCTGGACTAGTGGCTTCCCCTGCTACTGGCAGATTCTGTTGGGGCAGTTTGTGCTACCTACCATGGGTTCCTGTGCAGGGCTGTCCTGCTGGCCAGGTATAGGTCTCCCTTCTTCCCCAACTCATCTGAAGTAGCACATTGTCTATCAGCTAACCAGATCCTCATGTCCTCAGGCAAAGTGCTAAGGGCTTGTTCCCTCACCAAAAGATCTGCCAGCCCTTCAAAAGTGGTGACCTGACATCCACTCACCCAGCTATGAAAATAAGTGCTCAGCTCAGCAACATATTCACATACATTTTCATCTGCCTTGTGTCTATGCTCACAAAACTTTTTCCTATACATTTCAGGTGTTAGCTTAAAACATTGTAACAGACATTTCTTTACAGCAGTATAATCAAAACAGACAGAGTCAGGCATTTGTGATATACAGGTTACAGCTTTCCCATGGAGTAAGGGGGTCAGGAACTGTACCCAGAGCCTTTGGTCAATACTATACTGTTTACATATCTTTTCAAACATGTGAATGAAACTATCAAAATTATCCCCCTCTTTAAATTGTGGAAGAAATTTACTGACCTTTTGTGCTTCTAGGGTCCAGTTACTCCCTTCCCCATTACCTCCATGACTCTGGTGAAGAGTCAACATTTCCCTCTCATGCTTCCTCTGACGCTCCTTTTCTTCGGCTTCTATCCGCAAATGCCTGGCCTCCAACTCAAGTCTCTTTAGCTCCAGATGGATTTTTACGTCCACTGCAGAAAGGTTGAGCTGTCCATTCTCTGAGGATATTGTAGCTCCACTGCCAGTCTGACTGTCCTCCTGGATGCTGTTTTCTGATGCAGCTGTAAACAAGGCTGCAATTAGGTCTGCCTTTGTCAGGTTTCCATGCACCAGTCCCCTAGCCTGGCACATCTCCACCAGCTGGCTCCTTGTAAGCTTTCCATATTCCTGTGCTGACATGCTGCCTGCTCACCCTGACTAACTAAGCTAACAAAAGAAATAAAATAATTGTGATCTGACCTCCAAGTATACTCTGCATGGCTGATTTAGAGTACAAAACACTTTCAGAGATCATTGTGCATAAGCTACAGGATTCACTCTACCCACACCACTGCCAAACACTTGTGAGGATATCTTATCCCACCACTGCCACCACTATGTGATGACCATGCCCTGGCCCAGCAATTAAGGAGCCTCAGTCCTCACCACTAACACCAAGGAGGTTGTCTCCTAGAAGAGGAAAGGATAACTAATACACACAGTACAGTACAATTTCCCTTAAGTGCACACAGATATCACAGTCAGTCTGGGGCTGGTTGCTCCCTTGTTCTCTAGGTCCCCAATAAGACTCCCCACTGGCACAGCTATAGGGTCCATATCTCATCCTAGCTGGCAAGCTAACCTCCAGTACCCTCTCTGTCCAACTGGTGCTTCGTGTCCCTGCCCAGGTAGCTGACACACACCCACACTTTGAGATAAGTATTTATACAACTTCACAGACACTCCTGGGAAAGGCTGACACAGATTCTCCAGCTGTGCCCCTTTGCCCAGACTATATGGTAGTAATTACTGCCACCACCAGCTAATATTATCAGCTACCCAAAGGCTCTTAAAAGGGTGTCTGAAATTATTACTGTGCAATATTATTATCCAATTGGTAATGTGATTATTCAGTCTAAGGCTTATTAGAGTGGTCTATTACGATAACCTCTATAAATATTCAATGTACTCTAGAGCCTAACTTGTCTCTACACAAACCAGCCACAGGTAAAGGTTTTTAAAATATTTAATAATAAATAATTAAAACACAAGACAATACTACTACACCATAGAGATATCTAAGAGTTCAGAGATCACACAGAAATGTAAAACAATACAGTAGGACAGGTCTGATGTCAAAGAAAAACACTTAATCTAACTTTCTAATCTTTAGCTAACCTTAAGAGAAAAAACAGTGCTATAATACTACTTACATACATAAAGAGCATAAGCAGTACTGGGGTTGATGGTCCAAGACAAATGCCTTCAGTCTCTCACTGAACAATAGTTTTTAAACACTAACAAACAGCTCTGCTAACGCCTTCCAAATTACATCATTCTGACACTTTGGTTTTCCCAGTATTCACATTACATCATTTTGACACTTAGTCTGGAGTTCCCAGGCAAACAAACTGCATTATTTGGCAAGCTAACACCTGCTCAGGAAACTACAACAATAAAATACATTTTCACATGTATACTTTAACAATTATTCCTTAAGTTAAGAAAATAGAAAGAATGTGTTCAGCCAGACGCTTCGGCACCATTTTTTAGATGATTGTAACTTTAAAGGACATTTAAAATGCTTGGCTTGATTTTCCTTACAGCAGATGGCAATGTTGCAACAATCCTGAAGTTCACATTTTGCAGTGTTTTCTTTCATTTAAAAACACAAGCCTGTATTTTACATTTATTTATACAAATGATAGAATTATGTAATAATTCTATTTGACTAGGCTGGCAGCCTTCGCCCATCGTTCCCCAGTCTTCACACTAGGTAAGTGCTTGACAAGTTTATCTTTTCCTTTTCCCTCATAACATTTCATGCACCACAGGTTTCCTACTCTTACTGTATAATTTGTTTATACTAGGATTCCACCATAAAGATTTATTTGTGAACTTGGCATTGTTTTTGTATCTAAAGGGGCCAATACCTCAGTGCTTGCTTTTACCTGAGCATTGAAACTGACTGGGAATGTGGCAGTGTGAGAAATGGGGTCATCAAGGGGTGAAGGGTACTTCAATATTGTCAGGTTTTCATCTACCTTAAATAGCAGGTCTTTAAAGACAGAAGGGTTTGAAGGTAAACCAGGTTTTACCTTTTTAGTAAATATAACTAAAGAGTAGTTAGATTTTACCAATGATGGGGCCACTACAGGCATAGAGTCTAGTGGAGTTATATTGGTGAGGACAAGATCCAGTACTTTTGAGCCTCTAGCTAGGACATTAGTTAATTTGTCTAAGTAGCTAGCATTTATTAAATCTAAGAAGTGTTGTACATACTTTTATGGTAATGTAGTTTCCCAATTAAAGGAAGGATATTTGAACTCTTCCAGGAGAATAGTGTTAGGTTCAATGGGTAGGGATTACAGATTGTTTAGATATGCCTCCCAGGTTGTTGGTGACATGAAGGGGCTACAGTAGTTGGTTATAATGTAATATACATTTTTATTAACAGAAAATATGGCATGGAGAAGGTTATATTGTACTTGCTGTCATATATACAATATTCAGGTTATTCAAATGTTTAAATAGATGGTTTTATTCATTCAGTTTACCTAGTTAAAAGTTATTCCTGCACACTCACAATGTTTACCTGTCTTGCCCATATAATATTAATATATTCTGCCTGAAAGTCAATGGGCTTGTCAAGTTACTATAGTGAACATCAATTACATTTTCCCAAGACCAGTGATAGACATTTTAAGCCATTATGAGCTTGGTGAGAAAACAGAAATATTTACTTTTGGATATTGAATAGAGGGTACCTTTTTTTTTTAGATGAAGTGTCTCTGTGACCCTCTAAAAATCTGGTATTTACAAACATGTTGTCCTGGGGGAGATATTTTCTTTTATCTAGTGTACTTTGACATGTCTTCACCTCTGTCTGATGTATGAACTACCTCTGTCTGATGTATGAACTTAGGTACTATCTCCCATTTGGAGAAGAGTATGTAAATTAGCCTTATGTTTAAGGATAGCCAAATTAATTAGAACCCCTGCATCTTCAAAAATATAAAGACTGTGTACTCTGTAAATCAATACAGAGTAACTCTATACCCCTTTTTATAGCTATATGTAATGCTAACTGTTTGAATGTTAGTGTTAAAAGGAAAGCCATTTTATCCAGGCTAATTAATGTGGGAATTCAATTTATCTTTTTTCAGGAAATTAAATGAAGGACACCCCCAGTAACTAACTGAACTTTTATCTGGAGAGAAGATGTCATTGCTGCAGCTTCATCTGTTAAGCATGCCATAGTTAAAAAAATCACATTCAGGGATGACAGAAGATTACAGAAACGATGGCTTCTAGAAGGAGGTGATATGTGACCAGATTTAGGACTGGTGAATTTTAATTTTCCTTATCAAAAGCATTGACATATGTTTGATGACACTAGGGCAGTTGTAGAGGATCGGAGGGCAGATTGAAACATATAATTGTGGTTGAGGACTTTGCCATAGTGCATGATTAAAGTAGACATAGTGCAGCTGCTATTTCATAGATGCAACCCCCAGCAGAGAGCAAAACTTCAGAGACATAGAAACAAGAATAAAGACATTAAACAGAACCTTCTCTTATATGACCCACTGGGGAGTCTATCACCCCTCAGTTAAACAATTCACTGGTCCCAGCAATGAGGGTATTTAATAGAATATGGTATTTCTTTTTCAGTCCTAATTTAATAAAGGAAACTGAAACATTATTCAACCAACTGTTTATTTAGACCAGTGTGTGGTCTTAATTTACTGACTTAGTTTGGGAAAGGAATGGCTCCCATTTGCAGAAGGACCATGTGCTGCTCAGAAGAGTAGACTATAACAAAGCAATTAGGGAATGGATTTATTGGTTCTGGGTGTTGGATGATGCATGTTGCCTTGCACATAAACATGTGAATATTTCATTACATATGTCCACATTAAGACTGTAAAATTGTTTGTGGTTGCTTATTCACTTTGTCCTTTAGAAGCTGCATTTAATGATCATGGAAGAGAAAGGCTTGAGCATTCTGCAACTTTTTTCCAAACAGAAAGACAGATTCCACTCATTTCTAAAATATCTTTAACCACTATGTAATGTACTGCATCAGAACCACTGCTGTCCTGATCTTTCTTGTTGTCTGGGAGTGTTATTAGATCTCAGAAAGTCTGTTTTACTATCGAGGAGTGGACTTCACCTGACATAATGTTGTTTTCTTTCTGTTTGTTTGAGACTATTATTTGTGGCACTGTTATTTTAGGCTGGGAAGCCTAAATGGCAGATGAAGCTACCTCAAGATACAAGGATTATAGACTTGTTGGAATTTTCTTTCACTTTGAGTGTTCAGTCATTGACCATAAGTAATGGAAAGAACATCTACAGATGCAGTTATTTTTTTCTGCCAGAAGTGCTTCCATATGAAACATTTCTTTCTTTGTGCAACTGCAAGTGCTGTTTTCTATATTACATCAGATCATTTGGCAGTAAAGAGTTTTCATTTGTTCATTTTTTCAAAAACTATGGCTGATACTATTTTTTAGTGAAGGGTGCCCTGACAACATTGGTTTAACTACTGCTATACTGCCTTTTGAGGAGAAAGGGAGAGAGAAAGACCGATTGGCCATTATGAACAAGTACCTTTTCGTTCCTTATGCCTCCTTCTCTCTCTTCTTCACTTACTTCCTTACCACTAACACATTATCTTCCCCGACTTTCTCCCTAAATATACCATAAGCCTGTTTTCCCTCACTTCACATTGCAGTTCCTGTTTTTATGAGACTAACTTATCTTTACTTTCTCTACAAACTACTTAAAATTTTTCTAAATATTAAATGATTGTCATATAACTTGCATCAATTCTTAACCAATGCATTTGTTTTATGTCTAATTTGTAACAATTATTTAAACTGCAGATGTTTTGTTTTATTTTTGAAAATTGTAAAATTATTTTTAAAATGTTTAGTAATAATTTTGAACTTTTGTCCCCAGACCTCCTCTGAAAATGGGCTTCTACCCAGTAAAACTTTCCTGGTAATCAAATATCAATAAATAAATAAATCAATATCATAACATAATATTGATTAACTCATTAAAAATTACTAGTAACTGAAGTATCAAATTAGTAGTCTAATTAGTTGCAGTGAACTGCAAATATAGATAAGACTTATCAGGAGCTCCTCCTGGGAAAAACAGTTTGTATGCATGTATATGAAATCTAGTTTCATTAAAATTTAGTTACAGCTGGCAAGCTGGTACTAGAACAGTGGGGTCAGACAGAGGTATGTAATAGCTAGGGGTGTCAGTTATTTTAATCCATTTCTGGAGCTAACAAATTATTGCTTATTTGAATGTGACATGTGTTGGTCATAATCCAAGGCAGTACTGCACATTTGGTGGTAGCTCTTAAGGCCAACCTCACTCTTACCTGCATATTTGGGTAGACGTGATGTAGATTTAGGCTCCCTAACCCCTACCCCTCATCACATTGCTGTCAGTAATGTGGGCATGCTGCAAACAAAACTTTTGCAGCCTACAAAATAGGCATGTCATCATGAAGCGTGTGTAACCTTGCAGTCACAAAGTAAAGTGCACAGTAGTATACACTGCATAGTAGTTATTTTAATTTTTGTCATAGTAGTAAGGATACTGAAAGACTGAGTTCTGGGGAATAATCCTAGATGTCAGTGAAACAACAGGACCCCCACATACTAGTCTGAATAAGAAGGGCTTAATAGTCTGCTTTTCTATATTTAAGGTGTAATTTGCTGGAAATTGAGACAGCCTGCCAGGGACTGTATCTGTGTAGGGTGTATTGTGAATGATCAAACCACCATAATGTCAAATGCATAACACTAACAAAATAAGTTTGATCATCTACAATACCCAAAACCAAAAAAAAAAAAATTAACACAATAATATCAAGAGAGGAAAACTATTTCCTCTCCCAATATTAAAACTAAAACTCCTGTAACACTAGCTTCAAATGTGTCTGAATAGTGACAGTGTTAGAGGTAGGCTTTAATGATGGCAAAGTGTAGGATTAGGGTTGGGGGAAGGGGCAGCATTAGGTTTAGGGTTAGTACCCATTACTAAGGTGGAGCAGGAGGGCATAACTCATGCATTCAATAGATCATGCATTCAGTAGTTTACTTAAAGATATGAGAATGTTGTTGATAGACTGGGAATGTGCCTCATCTAACGATATGTTAAAAAGTGACCTCTGTTTATCAAGCAGGGTAGTACTAGACAGGAAGGGTTTTCCCTAGCACTACATATGGCCTTAACAAAACCCACAGAAGAACAGTCTAAACCATCACATTAGGCTCTACAGACAAAAAGGAGAAGTAACAGCATCCAGTACACACCACAGTCCTATGGTTAGATATTTCCATTGTAATCAAGTGGTGCATATGTAGTTTGAATATCTACAAAGACAGGGTGAGAAACAATGTTCTATAAGGAATGTAATACAAATAGTGTCATGGTACTAATATATTGTCTTGAAACTGCATTTGCTCTAGATCATCATAAGGGTCGGCACCCTATCCTGACAGAGGGTAAAGAATCTATTACAGTGACTGACACTGCATCAGATTTAACTGTTAAGTATGTAGTTGTTGGACAGAAGTGTTAGTTGCCCAACAAGTACAATCCATTTAGGGCCATGGGAGAAATACCTTCTTTCAAAGGTGGGTGTATATTTGGACATGGAAGTGGGGAAAGGGGACAAGCACATGGCATTTTTTATGATATTTTGGCAGATGTCTGGACAGAAAATGACCTTGATGACACTATAACTTGTGTACTTCATGACCACACAGCTATCCTTCGAAACAAGCATGTGGAGAAGGTATAGTGGATGTGACCAGTCAGTCTGTGTCCACACCTACAACATCGGTTGGCGATGTAGCTATTTCAGGAGAACATCTTGGTAATAACAGCAAGCCTGGATTGGAGCTATGAATATCAAAAGGTACTGAACTTCTGAAAGGAGTTACATTAGGAAAGGAATCGCTGGTAAAAGATAAAACGTATCCTGTGAAAGTGACACTGGCGATTATCACAGTACAAGAGATGGGAAAAGTATCACTCTCAAATCCCTGATAAGGACTTGAGGAAGGTAGCCAATGAGGCTTTGAACTGTCAATGAAAGTGGGAGCATGTATACTGGGACAAAATTATACAGAGCTGGAATTCTTGTGAGGGTCTAGGTGGAGCATTTCTAAAATCCAGTAGAGAAATGAATTCTGATTCTACCTGTGCAGTCTAAAATTAAGTGCTTGTCAGTACTTTTTGTTTGGCTTAGGTTGTAGCAAGCTGCTTGCTCAGTTGTCTTGTAGCCTTTGACAAGACAACTGAAATAAAATGAAGAGAGATTTTTGTCACAGCACTCGCCTACCTATGTTGGACGTTCTTCAAAAATAAAGCTTTTGAAAAGCAAAAGGAAGACTTTAGAGGTTTTATTCAACTTTTGAAATAGGAAAATATGAGATTGTAGATCAAGGACTGGGTTTATTCTCTTAAACTAACTTGGAAGCTTGTCTTGCTAGATTGAGTTTGTCAGCTGGAATTCAATCTTTGTATGGTTATTTTTTAAGTTAGTATTGCCTTTGCGATTCAAGCTCAGAGAAGCCTTGGGGTACAGTCTCTCAATTTGAGAATCCTCAGTGTTTATTTTCTGATTGATAAAACATGTGAGTAGTACCACAAGCTTGCTTTGATGCCTTTGCCTGAAGTAACTAAGGGTTGCTTTCCTTTTGCAGCTCTTACTAACTGTAAAAGTATATCTGAGGACAACTTCTATTAACAGTGTAAGTGCCTACAGAACAATCTACTTCCAAATCAAAAGCAACCAAGTCAACCACTGCAAAAGCATCTTCCTGACTGCTTAAGTATTTATGTTGCTATTAGTTAGGGCAGTCTGTTATATATACTCTCAACTTATAGCACCTGATTGCTCTACCTCACAACTGACAAGTAAATATTAGAAGAGAGTGTGCTTATCAGCTGTTAATGCACCCAGAAATGGTAACCTGAACACATTTTAAACGTGGTGTCTTTCTGTTTCCCATTTTCGTTAGTCAGTGTGTCTACTCCTTGATAAGTAACTTGCATTGTTGTTTCCTAAGGAATACCTGTTACATATAGCCATCTGTGCTTGTCTTACAGCGACATTATGGCACTATTACCAAAGGGTACTCTGTCACCATTTCCTGAACTGTCTGATGAAATTGACAGGCTACAAACAGGTAGATTACATGAAAATTGCAAGACAGGAGGCTTAGCACATTATTTAACAACATTTTTGTAATTAATTAACCTCTCCTTATTTCAAAAGCATTTAATTCACTCAAGTGCTGTATCAGTCTATCATAGTCAGTGCATGTATACACACACACACACACACACACACACACACACACACACACACACACACACACACACACACACACACACACACACACACTGACTAGCTATCACACCTACTCTGTTGCAGCCCACTTTGCTCCCTTCCCACTACCAGTTCCCAGGCCACTGCCCCAGAACAGTACTTTTAACACCTGATTTCTTCTCACAATAGCAACCCACAGTCTGCCCTCTTATAGAAATCAGCATGCTGCTACACTTCCTACAACCATAGCCGATACAAACACAGTCAAACAACTGAACTTATGGCTGCATCAGCTAACCTGTCACCTATTCCTACACAGTAATCACATCATTGCTTTTACATTTGCTGCCTCATTGCCCTATAAATCAATAAACAACCATCTCTCATGAATAAAACATTTCTACTTTTTTTCCAAAATCCACATATGCTGTTACACATAACTAAACTGGAACACATTAGTAAAACCATATTACATAATAAAAAATGAATGACTTTAAAAACTACTAGTCAACAACAAAGATACTCATCCCCATTACAATAACTAATAGCACATCACTCACTGTATACACCACCACTCCAACCCCACCTTAACCACTAAGCCTAAAAATGGGTTAGTTCTGTTATCTCGGATATCATGTGTACACATACCCCTTCAACATACTTTCTTATCTCCAGCATCTTCCACCTTCACATCCATCCATCCCCCCATTCCTCCAACCAAGCCCACTGAACCTCCCCATAGATTAATGAACCAATTAAACCATGAACAATATCCTCACAATGGAAAATTGTCAGAGTCACACCAAGTACTAAAATCTCAATTCCTTTAACATCAAGTGACATTAATTCCATAATTCTATTTTTATCCTTCCAACTCAAAGTAACACTCAAAAAATGAATCTATAACCAACTCGCCCATCACCTCTAAAAACTAAGAATCCTGTCATAACATCGACATGGATTTTGGTCATGCACAAGCAGAATGACTTATGTACACCTTAATACATGATACTTTGAAAAACAGAGAGAATGATGTCTAACTGAAGTCATGTTTACTGACCTCGCTAAACAATATGATAAACGCACAAGAAGGAATGTAGCACGGAGCACCAAGATGAAGTTAACGTACTTTATTTAAAACGTTTTCACCACCATTAAATAGCAGTAGCTTCCTCAGACAATTGAAAATAAAGCAAGTTACTGCTTTATAGCCCTACAACACAGCATTAGTGACATCACATCCTTTACAAATGAGACTGGTTGTTGTGATCATTTAAAGGACCCGCTAGGAAACAACCATAAAAAACAAATCCCTGACGTTATACACTTTTAAAAACAACTATCCATAGCAATGCAAGAATGGAAAGAAAACCACATCAATTGAGTATGGGCAAATGATATAGCTGTGTTGTGGAGTATACACCATAATTAAATATCAAAAAGTATCAAAAGGTGTATGCATGTGATCAACATGTTAGGTAGTACAATTAATTCAGCCAAACCTAACTGCAACAGCAATTCCTAACATAACAATGTTGAGCCTATTATATCCGAAAGGATCTTTTTGTATATATGAGATGTTCCACAATATGTAAAAAAATTTTTTAAAAACTTTTTTATTTAAAAACATATTAAAATTAGTAGGATTATCTGACCCAAGACAGTAAGTTATTTAAATTGTGGTCATACACTTAAAAAGTGGAAACTAAAATATTTCGAATCCACTAAAAACTTAACTATCAAGGCCTAAGGTAACTTTTAAGTTTTAATATTACCGATATATTACATGCTTCGTTTAAGCCTGGTGGAGCGAAGGCATTCAATAACAGTTGCCACTCCAACTCTTTTATTTCAAGAAGTAAGGGTTGGGGACCACCTCTTATTCCTAACTGTACCAAATCAATGCCCATGAAGCAGAAACTATGCCCAGGATTATCAAAAACATGTTTAGAAAGGGCATTATCTACTTTCTGCTTTTTTATGGCATAATCGTGTTGGTAGACCCTATCACGTAATCTCCGGTCGGTTTTACCAACATAATATGCCCTGCAGCAATTGCAAAAAGCGATGTACACTACAGACCTTGTCTCACAGGAGATTCTGTATTTAATAAAATAAAATATTTAATAAAATAAAATATTTTTCGTCTCCTATGGTAAAAGAATTACCTGCCTTGATAAGTCTACATTGGTTGCATGTACCACAACTAAAGGTGCCCGTTTCCACAATTTAAATAACTTACTGTCTTGGGTCAGATAATCCTACTAATTTTAATATGTTTTTAAATAAAAAAGTTTTTAAAAAATTTTTTTACATATTGTGGAACATCTCATATATACAAAAAGATCCTTTCGGATATAATAGGCTCAACATTGTTATGTTAGGAATTGCTGTTGCAGTTAGGTTTGGCTGAATTAATTGTACTACCTAACATGTTGATCACATGCATACACCTTTTGATACTTTTTGATATTTAATTATGGTGTATACTCCACAACACAGCTATATTATTTGCCCATACTCAATTGATGTGGTTTTCTTTCCATTCTTGCATTGCTATGGATAGTTGTTTTTAAAAGTGTATAACGTCAGGGATTTGTTTTTTATGGTTGTTTCCTAGCGGGTCCTTTAAATGATCACAACAACCAGTCTCATTTGTAAAGGATGTGATGTCACTAATGCTGTGTTGTAGGGCTATAAAGCAGTAACTTGCTTTATTTTCAATTGTCTGAGGAAGCTACTGCTATTTAATGGTGGCGAAAACGTTTTAAATAAAGTACGTTAACTTCATCTTGGTGCTCCGTGCTACATTCCTTCTTGTGCGTTTATCAGTTTGTTCACGTTCTTTTTGTTGTACTCGCTAAACAATATGACATTGCCAACCATACCCTCTTGCTAATCTGCCTACTAAATGCTAGCTTAAACTCTCAAACAGTAAGTTAGTTCAGAGGCTTCCTCTCCAGTGGATACTTTCAGATGCAGCTTGGACTCACATTCCCCCCTATTACTAAGGAAGTTTCCCAAGGGTAAGTTTGGTCACCTGTTATATTTTCCTTCTTAATAATAAACTCTCATTGATCTTCACTCACTGCCTAAGTTCATCTGCAGACCCGGCCCAAACCCTTCACATTTTAAAGACCACTTACAGCAGGACCTGACCAATTTCAGTAGTTGGCTTAACCATTAGAAACTAGCCCACAGAGTTAAAAAGACCAAGGCAATGTTGTTTGGAACCCCACAGAAACTCAACAAAATCCCAACCAATTGGGCAATTTATCTCAATACAGGAAACGTGCTTTAATAGTTCAATGCTTCAGGTATCTGGGCCTCTGGTTAGACTTAACATTTACCATTTACACCTATATTAACTTAACAAATCAGAAGTTAACAAAATCCTTTTCTGGGCTAGAAACATTTCCCACATTCAGTCCCTCACAGCCAGTGCCTCCACTGGAAATGGAGTCTTACCTCCACAACTGGAATATGGCTTCCACATTGTTGTATTAGCCACCAATGAAAAATCTGACCTCACTGCAAATAGAATTAAATAATATGTGTAGATTTGGTTTCACTTCAGAAGCCTGAATGATCACAAGCCTGAAATGCATAAGCCAGAAGACCAAAAGCCTGAAATTTCATAAGCCTGAAAACTCAAAAGCCTGAATCCCATAAGACTGAAAATATGCAGAACATAAAAAATGACCCACAAAAACACATACAAGACAAAGGATAGCAGTTTTCACCAAGTATGGGCAGGGGGGCAAGCCCCCCTGCATCCCCTGCTAATTAAATATATCAACTCCGAGATTGCACTTTAGTGTAGTGAAGTGCAATCTTGGAGGTGATATATATATATATATATATATATATATATATATATATATATATATATATAGAGAGAGAGAGAGGTGTGTGTGTGTGTGTGTGTGTGTGTGTGTGTTTGTGTGTGTGTGTATGTGTGTGTAGCAGGGGTTGTGTGGGGGGTGCAGCCCCCCACATGGGGGGGCTGCAGTGTGGCTTGCCCCCCCTGCTTATATTTGGTGGAATATAATCTGTTTTGTGTTGTCTTCAGTCAGTATATGTATCCTATCTGTTTTCAGTCTTATGGGATTCAGGCTTTTGAATTTTCAGACTTATGAAATTTCAGGCCTTTGGTTTTTCATCTTAAGCAATTCAGGCTTGTGATCATTCAGGCTTCTGAAGTGAATCCGTCGGTTCATACATTTTTCTCCCAAACAAGGACACCACTGTGTCACTTTACAGAAAGCTATATGGCTACTCATTCCACACCAGAGAAAACTGGATGCAGAACTTATGAACAGCACTCATGAGGGACCTTGATCTTCAAACTTATGAACCTGGAGAGTCTCCATTAGTTTGCAAACAGCCTTTTTGAGACAACAACCCCTTATACTCTAAGGTCTCTGTCAGTGTTCACCTAAATACTGCAGGCACCACAGACAAATATAAATTGCATCACACAGTACTTCTCTACCCTTGCTCTTGGTGTGGGGAACATTCCAAATCAAAAGGAACAGCAGTATTATTCTTAAAAACATTCTGAGGTTAATTGAGAAACCATGTTTATAAACAGGCACACTGCAAATGATACCAAAAAGGGCAATCGCATAAGTAACTCCTCTTTCTCTTGTACATCTATCAAATAAAACCAACCCACTCTTGGACACAGAACACTTATGCAATCCATCTCCATACCTTTGCATTTCTCTCTCTCTCTCTCTCTCTCTCTCATCTGTCCTTCTCCGCCACTTTCTTCTACTCCAGTGGTACCACTCACTGACTTCATCAACCTCTCAGCAGCAACTGTTGCATATACAATAGATGGTGACTCTGTACAGAGAATTTCCCAATAATTGAAATTTACTTTTATAAAATTGTACTTGATTTTTGTTTTTTGGTCTGTTTACTCATTCACATAACATGTGAACTTCAACTGGCATGCAATTACTTTCCTGACTAAAAATAAAACTAATGTATAGTCAAATGTAAAATGATTGCTCTAAAAATAGGGTCTATATTATAATCTCGAATGTTTAATAGTTTGAATGTATAAACATCTAATTTAATGCATCAACTATTAAACAATCGAAACAAAATAAAAATATTTGTAGAACAAAAAAAAAACCTAACGAGTGTAGGCAGGGGGGCAAGCTTCCCTGCATCCCCCCACACCCCCCGCTACTTAAATATACCAACTCCGAGATCGCGCTACAGTGTAGGAAAGGGAGATCTTCCCTTTCCACACCATACTACATTAAAGTGCAATTTCGGAGTTAGTATATTTAAGTAGCGGGGTATGTGGGGGCACAGCCCCCCATGTGGGGGGTGCAGGGGAGCTTGTCTCCCTGATTAAACCTGTTAGGGTAAGTATTTGATGTTTCAAAATTTTTTTTTTATTTTCGAAGTTACGGAACTTCGATAATATGGTGCCAACCATATTGTATTCTATGTTCTGTAACTTCGAGATTATAATATAGACCCCTAAACATGTACTTCTTGTTTTGTATTTGCTGTCTCTTCCTAATGTTTGATTTCATCTTTTATATGTCTATATACCCTGGACTGAGCCTGAAAATGATCCAGTGAATTACAGCTCTGTCATGGTTAACAAATAACAAAATGAATAATACATTTTAGAAACATTTCAGAGGGTGATCATGGATATTGTGGGGACATTTAATATCCCAGGTTCCACACATAAGAGATATACCATAGCGGTGGTAGATTATCCTAATTGGTACCCCCAACATTGATTTTGTCTTTGAGGCAAAAAATGTGGCAAATACACTGTTAGACATTTTCACCAGGGCAGATTTTCCTTTGAGAAATGGTAATTGACAAAGGGGGTCAACTATATGTTTGACTGGTTTACTGTTATATTCTTGAAAATGCTTCCATTGAATGACCATAATGTTGATGGAAAATTTTGATTACCAACACACCTAAAAGGCAGAATGTCATAAATGACATACCCAAACTTCCTGGTTCGATGAGGTCAACATAGCAGGAGTTGACATTAAGTCATCCATGCTATGTACATTAATATACTGTTACACTCAATGGACAACAGTAAGCTAAATGTACTATTTACTCCCCACACCCTGCACATTAAATATACCAAGTCTGAGATTGCACTACAGTGAGGAAATGGTCTAATTCCCTGTTCCTCACTGAACCACGAACTCCCTACACAATGCAAACCCATAATATCGACCTACATTACCCATTCATTGTAGTGTAGTCAATTGTTTTTGATGCAACATTATGTCAGCTTGGAAACTGCAAGTCAACCACATGCCGGTCGACTGATGTAGTTTCCAAGTTTTGATAGTAAACCTGTTTGACTTGCTTGTTGAAGCTCTGTGGGGGAAAATAGCTAAAATCTACCCTTTATCATCTCCTGAAAAACTTTTAAGTGGAGAGGTTTAACTCCATTGTTAAGAAAATGCATTCATAGAGCAGTTTATGTGGGAATATGACAACCACCTACACAACTTTCTTTTTGCATAAAGGGAGGTGCACCAAGAATCCACATTTTTCACTTTTTTTGCTATTTTATGTTCATAGGGTGATGGGGGCACCTCTGGACTTAACTTGTGATAAATGGGAGGGTGAATGTGATTCCCACAAAAGGTCATTTGGGAATGACACAGGAACACCTAGCTCAATCACAACAGTGAGAATCTATTTGGGCTCACCGAACAGTGATGACACAAGAATATGCTATAGGACGAAAGGTAGTGCTTATAACTGTTTGGTAAATTATGATTCAAGAAGCATGGGAAGGACTTTTCATTGTTGCAAGGAAGGTAAAAAAGTTGGTTATGTGGTTGAGTTTATTTAACTTGTTCATAGGTTCATAGGTGTGTACTAGGCTAACGGCCCTGGAGCCTATATAAGCCTAGCCCAAGAAGATTCCCTGGCATCATGCCGCCCAAAGTTAGTTCCCAGTGCCCCTGTCAAGCAAGGCCATTGAAGTGATCCCTGAGATGAACTTCCTATTGCCCATCCACTCGTCAAGATTTCTCTTAAAGAGGGCCAGTGAAGTGCTTTGCTTGATGTGAATGGGAAGTTTGTTCCAGAGTATGGGAAGTCTCTGGGTTAGGAACCTGTCTCTCCAGCATGTTCTGTTTATTGTGGTAATGAGGTTTAGGTCCCTGGAGCATGTGGCACAGAGGGATTGAGATTTCTTTAGGTGTAGCATATCTAGCAGCTCTGGGTCAGACATGGCTTTGTAGGTCAAGCAGAGATCGCCTGTAAGTAGGTGATAAGAGACAGAGTATAGCTTGAGTTTTTTGGTCTGTCCATATAGGGCATGTGTCTAAGGCCCAAGATCCTCTTAGTGAGGTATTTTTGTGGCCGTCCCAGTTGTTGTAGGTGTCTAGTGAGGTACATACCAAATGAGGCATTGTATTCTATAGTAGGTCTAATGAGGGACGAGCAGAGAGGGATTATGACCTCTTTCTTCCTGGATGAGAAACCTTTTATAATGAGATGTGCCACATCAAAGGACTTTCTAACTACAGGGGTAATGTGGTTATCAAAGGAGAGGTTGCTGTCAACCTGTGTCCCCAGGTCTCTTATTACACCTTCTGTGTTTAGTGGAATACCATCTCTATGTGGTAGTTCATGGGCACCAAATTTTTCCCAAAGGGAATGACAGTGCACTTTTTGGCATTGAGCTTAAGGCCATGGTTCTGGCACCAGTCATTGGTGTCAGTGAGGCCATTTTGTAGAATGTCCAGTCACTGGTGTCAGTGAGGCCATTTTGTAGAATGTCTACATCAGTTGGAAAATCAATAATGGCTCCCAGTTTGCAATCATCTGTGAACTTGGTCAGCCAGATTCCCTTTATTTTCACTTGAACTTCAGAGAAGTAGATGCCAAACAAGAGAGGATCTAGGACCAATCCCTGTGGGACACCACGTGTAACTGGTCGGTAGTCAGATTTGGAGTTCACTACTTTCACAGTGTGGGTTCTATCAGTAAGCCAGTTGGCAGCCCATCTTATGACATAGGGGTTTATACCTAGTTTAGTGAGTCTATCTATGATTCCTGAGTGAGGGATGGTGTTGAAGGCTTTGGCAAGATCTAGGTAGGCTTTGTGAACAACCTTACCCTCATCCACAGCTCTGGTGACAGACTCGAAGAAGTCTATCAGGTTGAGCAGGCATGATCTACCTTTCACAAACCCTAACTGCGTGGGGTTCAGAATTTGGAGATTCCCTATGTCCTTATTTATAAGGTCCATGATTATGTGCTCCATAGCCTTACATATCAGAGTCATCAGGTTAATGGGGCAGTAGTTCTCAGGGTCTGTAGTTGCTCCCCCTTCGTGGAGTGGGCTGACCATAGCAGTGCACCATTCAGTAGGAACAAAGCCTGAAATGAGGCTGTGATTGAACAGGGTACTCAGGTGTGGTGCCAGTTCACTTTGTAATTCATGTAGAACACAGCCAGGGATATTATCAGGTCCCATGGAAGCTGTATTCTTGACTTTGGACAGTGCAGTTTTTACTGGTGTAGCTGTGATAATAGGGGCTTGGCATTCCTCAGGTATTGTGATAGGCCCTTTAGGGGGTGAAAGGGAGGTAAAGTTCGCACTGAACCTGTCGGCCAATATGTTGGCAACATCAGTTGGTTCTGTATATATGTATTGCCATTGTGCTGTAACTCAGAGCAGATCTGAGTATTGCCATGTATATTCTTGACATAACAGTAGAATGCCTTCTGGTTGTCTTTAGAATCTGCAGCAATATTGCTTTTGTAGCTAGCTTTAGAGGATTTGATGATGGATCTCAGTTTTTTGCTGAGGCTGACAAGGGAGTTTTTCCAGTCTTGTTGTTTTGTTATGCTATAAACCTTGTTTACAAAAAATCATTTCCCCCGAACATGTCCCAGGTACAACAGGCAGTATCTCATAGCAGAGACCACTGCATTATATAAGTTTTAATGCAGTCCACTGAATTTATAGTGACACTCACATAGTTTTATGTATGTTACATGATTGTTGGCATGATGGATCAGGTTACCTCATCACTTTTATAGGTTTGCAGTAGCTATGAATACAGACTCCCCCTATATATAAAAAGGCGGTACTTTGTCTTGACTTTATACCTTATTTTAAGGTCAAGTATTATTATTCATATATAAAGAAATATGGTTATATTTTAGTTATTCACTTTTCAGCTGCTCACAGATCACTTGATCAAAGCTGAGTGCTTGTCTGTGGATTCCAGTGTGAGATACTGAAATATACAAACTATCTGAGACTGTACTTTCAGTTTGTGAGTAATTGGAGGCAGTACATTTATTGCCCATGAGAGTGGGGTCAGAGCTCTCACATCAGGGTTTCAGGGGTCTTGCCTCTGCAAAAAATTTTCGTAAACTTACTTTAGATCACAGGTGTAGTGTGAGCTGAGCAATCAATAATAGTCAGATGGTGAAACATGAGCAGCTGATGTTTGATCTAATAAAGTAGAGCAAGAAATCTGTTGTTTACTAGGCCAATAGTAATGTATTGTGCTTCATAAATACTTAAGGACTTGAAAATGAATGACAAAATAAAAGTGACAGAAAAATATTTGGCAACGTATTTGAGTTTATGACACCACAGTCCCCATATTCTAATTTAAATTATTTCACGTTCACTGTCCACATTGCTTTGCTTAACCTGAGCTTCATTAACTTACATTCTGTAGTATGCTACTTCAGCTGTCAGAAGGACTTTTGCAGTATATTACTATTAAGAGAAACCCATCCAGTTATACTGAACTAAAACAAGTGACTGGATTAGTCGGACATAACTCTCAACTGTTCAGATTTTCACAGAATGTCCAGATTTTTGCCTCGTATTTTCGGTTGGTTCCTCATAAATTTGGGGTTTTCTGGCAAACCTTTGAGGACTGAAGTCACTAAATAATGACAGGAATTTGAGTTTTAGTCTTCATATCCTTCATAATATACATGCTAATGTAAAACCTGTTATTCTAGCATCTTTATAATTCTAGAAGTGCAATAATTAAAGATGAACTTGTTACCAAGAATCATTTTCCAACTAAACACCACCTTTTTAAATATTCCCAAAAAATTCTTTCTAGATATGGAGAAAAATATATCTAGATTTCTTTGGTATCCTAAATCTGCTAGAATTAGATATGATAAACTTGTACTTCCATAATCTAAGGGAGGATTAGGGTTACCAGACTTTAAATTATACTATAGTGTTATTACTTCATACAGATTACAACAGATAATAAATTATGACCCAACTATGAGAACGTGGTCCCCCTTATGGTCAAAAATTTGGTCTCAACAAATTAACTCACTTGGGTACAATCCCAAATCTTTTCTCTTTCTTAACAAAACAAAAGTCTAAATATGTAAATAATTTACATTCAGTTATTAAGCACATGATAGTAACTACCCAAAAGCTTTTTAATTCATTACAACTATCTAAGGCCCTCTCCCTCCTGCAGCCCCTTCACCATAATCCTAATTTGCGGCTAAATGATCAACTTATAAACTTACAAGTGTATCCTTTATTAAGGGACCTTACAGTCTGGGAGAACTACAAATGGAGAGAATACGATATAACACAACTTAGAATGCAACTTAATCTTCCAAAGAAATATGTAAACATTCTTAACTCGCTGCGATATCCTATAAATGCCAAATTCATGCCAGATAACAGTGTTATGCAGGATGTTAATCTATCTCAATTAATTCTCAAAAACCTGAAGATTAAGTGGAAAAGAGTATACAAACTGGTAATGGATATTAAAATGTCGGAATCTTCTATTATTCTCTGCATTCTGGCAAAGGAAATCCTAAGTTAATGAACAAAACATAAAGATTGCCATTGAAAATACGGTCAAATTTACTCCATTCAAAAAGCTACTATACACCCAACTAATGATTAATAATGACGCTTACTTCACCCCACAAAAAATTAATAAATTCAATACTAATCACTCATCTAAATGCCTGCACTGTCCTAGTCAATCAGCAGATACCATTCATGTTATGTGGGAGTGCAGTAAAGTGTACAATCTATGGTGCTCATTGAGAGCTAGGCCAGAAAGAAATGGGTTACAAAAAGAGCACCCCGTCATGGGAAACAGCTATACCACACATTAATATAAACAATCTCCCAAAAATCCTAAAGCACGTCCTCATCACAATTTGTGCTCTTATTAAATTCTACATCACAAAGAACTGTACTCTTGCCCCCCCCCCCTTTCATGGGAAGGCTTCAGCAACTTAACCACTGAATACATCTCTTTTCACAAACTACTATACATAACCACCAAACATGAATATTATTGCAAATATCGGGAATACTTGCTGGATGTCATCCTCAAGAGATGAAAAATATTACTCAATGGTAGAAAATATCTCCTTATTATAAGGAGCTGGTAAGAAATTTTAATCAGACCTTTTTTTTCCCCCTTTGGTAATCAGCTGACTGCATAAGGATATATCCCGTGTAAAGGATACACCCCCCCCCCAATGGCAATATCCTCTTACTGGTTGTTCTTATAGATCCTCTCTTTTTAGTTAAGATTGGCTTTCGAATAAGGTGGCTGTTAGAGTGACTTATCTGTACATAATGTATATAGGTTGTTGTTTTTTGTTATTGTTTGCATGTATTGTAAATGCATGCTTTTTCCATTTGAAATGGTGTGTGCAATGGAAGTTTATTTTCTATTTCTATATGAAAAACTGAATAAAGAATTTTTTGAAAAAAAAAGAAGTGCAATAATTAAAATATGTCCCTATTTTTGGGCCTATATCCACCCATTGTTTTGGACTTTGCTCATATTTCTTGCATTATTTAATCTTGGTCAGGGTCCATTTTCCAAGGGTGCTAAAGGAGAAAGGCTCAGAATATTAATGGGGCAGTAATGTCATCAAAAAGTATAAAAGCAAAACACAAATGCAACATAAATGCATCAACATATACATAGTGTAGGAGCAGCAGTATAAACATATGTACACGACAAGTACAGAAGTAATGTTCAACACATGAAAACACATGATTCGTTTTTGTAGCATATAGGGCACTTATACATCTAACACATATAAAAAGTTCAGTACAAGGAGTTCTCTGTATATGACCAGGTAATATGCATGCATGGTTACCTCTGTATCACTGTGGTTATTGCTTAGCAGTTTTTAAGGTTGGTACTGTCTCCCTGGCATTTTTGACCCCCAGGACCAGCTGTAGGATTATTACATGTTCGAATCTGAACACGGCTTCCTCCCTTGCATTCTGACCAGGCAGACCAACAGCTCCAACCCCCATTAATAACAGCAGGTTGACTTATCTTCTCAGCTGAAATTAAACATGGAAATGCTTACCAGAAATGTCATATAAAATAGAACAGTTCACTCTGTTGCTTCTAGCAGAATCATTATACACTTGAATAATTGTTATTGTATTGTTATAAATAAACAACTGTTTAACTGATGAAAAATACCACTTGTAGATATCAAATGTAGGTAGGGAGGGGGTAAATACCAAACCTCATTAATTATTGCAAAGTCATTTGTTACTTTTCAAGAAAATATACTGAACTAAAACTAAATGGTCAACAGTCAGCACCTTTATCTGTGGGAAAACTAGTAATCAAATTATTCTACCTATAGTAATGCTTTATAACATGCAAAATCGATCTTCAACTAAGCAAGGGAAGCAAAACAGGGATTTTAACGCAGCAACAGTATTAAACAGATTTCATAAGAAAACCTTAATCAGTATCTCTTTGGAGAGATTATGGGGGCTGGATGATGGACATATGCATTAGACTTAAGCTGAAATGAAGATACATTTTGTAAACTGAAAGCATAGACCCACCAGACATTTTAAAGTCTTATAAGAATATTTTGCGTATTAATATGTGCTGAAAAATGCCTTGCTGCGGTGTGTGTGTGGAGTGCGCAGGGAGCTTGTACTGTGCTCCACTACCATGTGAAGCACTAAAGGTAAACTCTTTCATGTGCAATTTAGAAACCTAGAGGTTCTAGAAACTGATACCCGACACACTTGTCATTTGCCAGAAGGTGGTCTTCTACTTCCTTGCTCATACTCTGGTCCTTTTCTTACTGCATTCTGATGATGTCACTGTATTTCGAGCTATGCCACATTTCCACTTTGTTGCTGGAGTGCTGTTTCACTGTATTCATATCACCATACATTGACAATCAGGAAATTACACAGATGTTTAAGATAAAGATATTCACCTATTCCTTCATCAACATACTGTATATGTGGGGCACCGGGAAGCACTAGCAGTATTCCTTTGTCCTCCCTCGACAGCAGAGATGATGATCTCAGCTGGCATTTATTCCAGCTATGGCATAGGTTGAAATATTCTGAGTAGGCATCTTATTAATGGGCCCATCCATGGCCCACAGCAATGCAGAGTGTTAAAGCAAAAAAATGGTGCAAGAGCTGGTATGTGACACAGCTTACCTGGAGGGACCCATGGGGGAAGATGTGAGTTAGAAGTGAAGGCCGGCTCAACTATTCTAGGGGGAGGGATGTGATGCAGCTCAGTGTTCTGGCAACAACTGCATCAGTCCAGTTGTATTATCTGCTGCAATGAAACTAGCATGCATATGCTGTGATGTAGTGTGTCACACAACCAAGAGATATGACATGTGGTAGCATGCATGTATGCATGCACCTACCAAAAAGTAGACTTTGTAAAGTTTGCAAGCTGTTGGGAAAATAGGTGAGTGTCGTCAGCAAGATATACAGACTGGCCTGTTCCTTAGCACCTGACTCATGCTCTGTGAGGGAATAAATGCTCTGCTAAGGTTCACCACCCTAGGAGTGCATGGGTAGAAGTGCTCTCCCATACTCTTAAAGCCTGGATCTGATCCAAAGGATGAGTAAACATTCAAACTGTGTGTAGAAAGCCAGAATCACTGCGTCACTCCTCCAGACCCAGAAAAAGGTGTGACACAATATACCCAACAATGCATGTAATACTAAACACAAAGTGAAGAATAATAACACAATACATGGCTTTTAAAGTGGTTGATGCATACTCATTGGGATTGTAGCTCTAGAGATCATTCATCATCATCTTCTTTCAGCTGTTCCCGTTAGGGGTCACCACAGTGGATCATCTGTTTCCATTTCTTTCTGTCCTCTGCATCTTGCTCTGTCACACCAGCCACCTGCATGTTCTCTCTCACCACATCCATACACCTTATCTTAGGCCTTCCTCTTTTCCTGTTACCTGGTAGCTTCATCCTTAGCATCTTTTTCCCAATATACTCAGCATCCCTCCTCAGCACATGTCCAAAGCAACGTAATCTTGCCTCTCCGGCTTTGTCTCTAAACCTTACAACCTGGGATGACCCTCTAATATACTTATTCCTAATCCTGTCCACCCTCGTCACACCCAAATCTTAACATCTTTAACTCTGCCACATTCAGATCAAACTCCTGCCTTTTTGTCAATGCCACTGTCTCCAACCCATATAACATAGCTGGTCTCAGTACCCTCTTGCAGACCTTCCCTTTCACTCTTACAGGTACTCGTCTGTCACAAATCACTCCTGACACTCTTCTCCACCCACTCCATCCTGCCTGTACTCTCTTCTTCACCTCTCTTCCACACTCACCATTACTCTGAACTACTGAACCCAAGTATTTAAACTCATCCACCTTCACCACCTCTACTCCTTGCATCCTCACCATTCCTCTATACTCCATCTCATTCACACACATATATTCTGTCTTATTCCTGCTGACATTCATTCTTCTTCTCTCTAGAGCATATCTCCATCTCTCCAGGGTCTCCTCCACCTGTTCCCTACTCTCACTAGAGATCACAATGTCATCTGCAAACATCATAGTCCACAGGGACTTCTGTCTGATCTCGTCTGTCAACCTGTCCATCATCATTGCAAATAAGAAAGGGCTCAGAGCTGATCCTTGATGTAATCCCACCTCCACCTTAAACGCATCTGTCACTCCCACTGCAGACCTCACCACTGTCACACTACCCTCATACATATCCTGTACTAGTCTTACATACTTCTCTGACACTCCTGACTTCCTCATAGAATACCACAACTCCTCTCTAGGCACCCTATCAAATGCTTTCTCTAAGTCTACAAAAACACAATGCAACTTCTTCTGACCTTCTCTGTACTTCTCAATCAACACTCTCAAAGCAAACATTTAAGCTGTAGTGCTCTTTCCCAGCATGAAACCATACTGCTGATCACTAATCATCACATCCCTTCTTAACCTAGCTTCCACTACTCTTTCCCATAACTTAATGCTGTGACTTATCAATTTAATTCCTCTGTAGTTACTACAGCTCTGCACATCACCCTTATTCTTAAAAATCCGTACCAAAACACTTTTTCTCCATTCCTCAGGCATCCTCTCACTTTCCAAGATTTCATTAAACAATCTGGTTAAAAACTCCACTGCCATTTCACCTAAACACCTCCATGCTTCCACAGGTATGTCATCTGGACCAACAGCCTTTCCATTCTTCATCCTCTTCATAGCTATCCTTACTTCCTCCTTGATAATCCATTGTACTTCATGATTCATTATCCTCACATCATCCAACCTTCTCTCCCTCTCATTCTCTTCATTCATCAACCCCTCAAAGTACTCTTTCCATCTCCTCAACACACTCTCCTCACTTGTGACTATGTTTCCCCTCATTAGCCTTTATCACCTTTACCTGCTGCACATCTTTCCTAGCTCGGTCCCTCTGTCTAACCAATTGGTACAGGTCCTTTTCTCCCTCCTTAGTGTCCAACCTTTCATACAACTCTTCATATGCCTTATCCTTAGCTTTTGCTACCTCTCTCTTTGCCATGCACCTCATCTCCTTATACTCCTGTCTACTTTCTTCATCTCTCAGACAATCCCACTTCTTTGCCAACCTCTTTCTCTTTATACTCTCCTGTACTTCCTCATTCTACCACCATGTCTCCTTGTCATCCTTCTTCTGTCCAGATGTCATACCAAGCACCTTTCTAGCCATCTCCCTTACTAGCTCTGCTGTAGTTACCCAGCTATTTGGTAACTCTTCACTGCCACCCAGTGTCTGTCTTAACTCATCCCTGAACTCCACCTCACAATTACCCTTTTTCAATTTCCACCATTTGATCCTTGGTGCTGCCCTCACACTTCTCCTCCTCTTCTTGATCACCAACGCCATCCTACAAACCGCCATCCTATGCTGCCTAACTGCAGTTTCCCTGGTCACCACTTTACAGTCTCCAAACTCCTTCAAATTGACCCTCCTACATAAGATATAATCCACCTGTGTGCTTCTTCCTCCACTCTTGTATGTCACCCTATGCTCCTCCCTCTTGTTAAAATACATATTCACCACAGCCATGTCCATCCTTTTTGCAAAATCCACCACCATCTGACCTTCTGCATTCCTTTGTTTAACACCATACCTCTAGAGATCATTCATCTGTTCTGTATATCTGGTAAGGAAGACATGATCAAATGCTCCTTGTTACTTGGAACATTTTATTAATGTTCATACAACTCTGTGCAAAGAAAGGTAGAATAAATCATACGTGAAATACAGTAATAACAATCAATATACAAAAATTGTCAAAAAAGCAAATTTAATTGATATCATTTCTCCCTTTTCTCCCATCGGCTTTTCTCTAACAATAAATCTAACTTAATCTAACTACTAAAATTTTGACTAGTGTTATTAAATCTTATTTTAATGAAATATTTTTCTTTCTTACCTAAATCAGTGGCCAGGTCCAAAAAAATCTTTGAATGAAGGGGATACATCACACTTCCATTTTCTAGTTAAAGTCTTTGTGACAATAGCCAAAAAATTCTGATACAATATTATTTATTTATTTATTTTATTTTACATTTGTTGACCGAGATAGTCCGACTGGATACATGTCTATTTTCAGCGGAGGCCCAGGGAGAAGGTAGAGCATACAGTAAAAATCATAAAATTATTACAAGTTACACACAGTTTACAGGGTCCAGTTGAGCAAACAGATTATATAATCATACATTTTAAAACAGTGTTGACAAACTGTCTAGGCCATGTAAAATGATTACAGACTATAGAGGAGGATCTAGTCGGGTTTTGAACAAGGACATAGCCAGAGAGTTTTAAAATAAAGCTTGAGGCTTTTTTTTGAACTGAGTATGACAGGGTTCAAGAGTAAGATCAACAGGAAGAGAGTTCCAAGTTTTCCCAACAATGTTCGCAAACAGAGAGTCCCCAGCACAGTTGTTGATTTTGGATGTCTGAACCAGTAGTTTATTAGAAAAGCAAAGTGACCTCAGGTTGCTATAAGAGTTGAAGATATTTTTAAGTGCAGCTGTATTATCAGGGTGGTTGAGAACTTTATGGGCAATTATAAGCTGGTTGTTCTGAAGTAGACTAGGCCATTCTAGCCACCCCAGAAGATTTAGGTTGTGACTGTGTTAGGTCCTATAGGCCGTGCCTGTTGCAAATCTAGCAATGCAGTTATAACAGCTGGAGAGTTTGGTAAGAGCTGATTTGTTCAAATTAATGAGTAGAGGGAGGCACAGAGAAGAGTGGAGAGTAGATGGGAATGAGCAATAGCAGTCCTAGCAAATGGAGTAAGGAAAGGTTTGATCTTATAGAGGGAGCCAAGTTTTTTGTTAATGGTTTTGATAATTTGATTGACATGGCTATCAAATTTGGGAGTGTTGCCTACTGTGACGCCTAAGAGTTTGGTTTGCACATCTGGGGAGATAATGGTACCATTATTAGATTTTATGGTAAAGAGTAGTGAGGAAGACTTACAAGTAGGGGAGAAAAGAAGCAACTTTGTTTTGTTAGGAGAGAAATAAAAATTTAATATGTAAAGCACTTTTCGTTTGCCTCCTTTGACAAACTTCCTCGGACAAAATTACATAACGAACTCACAAGCATATATATATATATATATATATATATATATATATATATATATATATATATATATATATTTACACAATAAAAAGCAATTGAGTTCCAAATTACTTCTAATTAAAACAGATTCATTAATCAGTTAATCTGGAGACTGTTTCTTAAAGGCATAACCTTAAACATGTTAACCAGCAGTTACCAATACACAAATAATAAAATAAAATATTTACACTAACATAATGTGCAGATGTATACCTGTTATAATAATGCCCTATACTCATCTTTTCAAGGTCAATAATTTTAGAACACTGCTAATAGAGCAGTGTTCATTCAAACCGGGGTGATTGTATGCATTTAACCTTATCTGCCATAATAACTCAAGTTCTTCCAACTTGAGTTGTATTGGACTCCCCCTAATGTCGTGACAAACTTGGTCTGTCACTAGAAATTTAAACGAATGGTCAGGGCAAGTTAACACATGTTTCGCTAGTGCATTGTCTAACTTCTTCTTATTAATAGCATAGATGTGTTCATACATTCGGTCACAGAGTCTCCTCTCCGTTTTACCTGTGTAGAAAACAGAACATTTTTGACATAATGCCAGATACACTATCATCATAGAGTTACAGTTTGCTCTACATTTCAAATTAAACTGTCTATTATGCACTCTGAACCTATTAGATTCTGTAATGTACTTACAGTAATTGCACGCCTGGCATTTGTACATTCCTGGAGTCCTAAGTCGCATTCTTTCTTTATATTCAAACATTGTTTTCAAATTGTTTACTTTCCTGTATGTGACCTGGGGTTGATGACCTAATTTTGAGAACACACTAGAATCGATTCTAAATAGGTCCCAATTTTTCATAATGATGTTCCAACATGTATTACTGTCCATACTATAAGTAGTGATAAATCTGGGACCTTGTAAAATAGTTTGAATGATCGTGTTCTGACTGAGTGGACCTACAAGGACATCCGTGTTGACAGTCTGTAAATGTATTTCTCTAACCTGAAGTAATGGCTTGTAAAACCTGCTAATTCGTTTATTAGTAACTTCTTCTATCAGATTGTCCAACATTGTTACAGGATAACCTCGATGTAGAAACATGCTATTTAATAATTCACATTCACTAAAAAATTCAGAGTCATGACTTACTATACGAGCTGCCCTGACCAGTTGTCCCTTAACAACTGCTCTTTTTTGAAATAAAGGGTGACAACTGGTAAAATGTAAAAAAGAATTAGAAAAGGTAGTTTTCCTATGAATTTTAGCTACAAATCTTAATGAACTGAGGTCCTTGGACAACCAAATATCAAGGTAACATATACTATCATAACTAAATGTTGAAGTAAATGCTAAAAATTCAGTAGTGTTGTTAAAATGATTGACAATCATGTTACCGAGAGACTCATCTCCATCTAATAAGATGAAGATGTCGTCAAGGTAACGGGTGTAAAATATAATTCTGTCCTTGACTGGTTGGTGGTTAAACACAAAGGTATGCTCCCAGTGGGCCATCACTAAATTAGCAATGCTAGCCCCACAAGGGGAACCCATTGCCACTCCTACTGTTTGCAAGTAAAAATTCTCACCAAACATGAAAAAGTTGTTGCTGAGGATCAATTCTATTAATTCACTTGCTAGTTTGATGTCCCTACTACTTGCACATTTTTTTCTTCAACATTTCGCTCACCCAGTCAATGGCTATAATATGAGGAATACTCGTGTACAAATCCTTGACATCGACTGTAAGGAAATTGTATCGAGTATTAAAATCCAACTCATTGATTTTTTCTAGAAAAGTCCATGAGTCCTTGCAAATCTGATGTTCCTGTACTATATATTTCTGTAGAATTACATCAACTACTTTAGCGCATGCATATGTAGGAGATCCTCGTCCATCAACAAGTGGACGCATAGGAGGGCCAGAGATATCCTTGTGTATTTTTGGAATACCAAATAAATATGGATACCTAGGGTAAGCGGTAGACATGTAATTATACAGCTTTTGGTCAATTCTCCCTTCAATATACATTTCTCCCATACAATTCTTGATGGTACTATATGCTCTATTTGTTTCTGATCTAGAGCTCAAAGTGTAAGAAAAAGTGTTCAGTAAACTCACCATATGCTCAAAGTAGTCAGTGCTATCAAAAATCACTAAGCCCCCTCCCTTGTCAGGTTTGCAAATGCGAATATTACATGATTTAATATACTCTAGGCATTCTCTCTCAGAATTACTTTGATCATTGCTAATCTGTTTGACTGAACGATGTCTGAAATTTTGCCTAATATCCAATTCACACATTTGTTCAAAAACCTGTATTAGGAGGTGCAAAGGTGGATTAAATGTACTTGGGACTCTAAACGTGCCATTACTCTCAATAAATGAGTCCCCTCCCATCATTAAACAAAAAATTAGCTTCCTCGTGAACAGTTTAACATCAACAATAGTTTTCACTATATCTAATCTCTGTATTGGAACATATGTGTAACCTTTAGAAAATAATTCTACCATCTCTGGAGAAATGTCCACAGATGAAAAATGATATACTTTAAAGTCACCATTCAAATTAGTGATGATCCCTGGAAAATGTTCACTTCATTGTACAGGTAAGTTAGACTCTTCAGTTTCATCATTCAAAAGTGAAACATCACTTTCATACAGTTCAACAGAGGTGTCAGATTTATTGCACTCTACTACAAAATTAGAATTAGAACTGCATGAAGAAACAAGATTTGACCATTCCAATATACAGACATTAATTCCTGTAAGTGTTCGACTTCCGAATGGAACGCTTCCTTTGCTGACCATACTGTTGTTTGGATCTTGCCCCTAAAAAATTGGGGTCATAAAATTTTGAATTCTGTTGGATGGATTTGGTATTATTGATGTTCTGTAATCTTTCACTCCGCCTAATTTCCATAGGCAAGGACTCTTGTCTGACTGTCTCATCAGTAGGGGTGGTAGCACCTTGTGAACTATTATTAACCAAGGACTCACCAGGGTTAGTTGCCAATATCCTGTTGTCGTTGCTTGATTCATCTACTCTAAATTGAGTACACCATACTTGAGCTGGTGGTGGGATAGGGTAAGCAGAGCCGTCATTATAAGCTTTGCTATCCCTGTCCAGCTTTTTAATTTTGTTGTTTTTGGGATTGGATAGTCTCTGTGAAGAAACTATTGAAGGTATTTGCAATATCCTCGGGGGATTTATGGTTGGAAGCTGACAAGGTAGGAGTGGAGGACTGTCCTGGGTGAAGAAGTTTGTTTATTCCTGCCCAAAACATTTGAGGTTTGTTGTGATGTTTTTGTTGACGATGGTAGTAGAAGTCTTGTTGAAGTTGGTATTAGAAGTTTAGTTGAAGATGGTAGTAGAAGATTTTTTTTGTCTAGTATAGTAGATTAATTGATTTTTCTTTATTCACTTTGGTATTGGAGCATTCATAAGAATTACTATTCTTGTTAAATTAAAACTGACTGCCCAAAAGGCTTTAAAAATATTTTATGCCACCCCAAAATAATTATAGATTATTGTCTTCACAGATTACGTGTTCCTAATCAGCATTTAATTCCCATTTAGATCTCCAAGATAGAGAAGAAAATGTTGTCACTTTTTATGGTATAATGAAGATTCTGGGACAAACTCAGTAAGGTTACTGCAATGTTTATTGGATGTGTACACCTTGTAGTAACCATTTCCGATTCTGTGACAGCCCTACCACAGTGCTTTAGCACTAAGATGTGTGGCATCATGATGGGTGGTCTGTGTGGCCATGCTAAATGCTGAGGCATTCCAGTGGGGAGATGCACATGCTAATTAGCCATATGCTGCCCCCCAGAAATGCCTGTGATAAGGCATTTGAACAGCTGACTGATTCTCATAAGGAGCATCAGCTGCCTGTACTAATGACTACAGACGAAAGTTCATATTCACACTTCCCAGTAAAGGAAAGTGTTGGGGGATTTTAACAGACATGTAGTGTTGGGGGTGAGTGCATGTGTATATGTTTGGGGCAGCATGTGTGAGTGTAAAGGTGAGTGTGTGCCTACCATGGAAGTCACAGCAGGGTTTACTAAGGGGGTAAGTTAGGTTTGTATATGCAAATGGGCAAGAGTGTCTCTGAGAGCTGAGAGTGATCGTGTGTGTGTGTGTGTCTGTGTGTGTGCGCGTGTGTGTGTGTGTGTGTGTGTGTGTGTGTGTGTGTGTGTGTGTGTGTGTGTGTGTGTGTGTGTGTGTGTGTGTGTGTGTGTGTGTGTGTGTGTGTGTGTGTGTGTGAGAGAGAGAGAGAGAGTATGCAAGAATGTTTGTGTGTGTGCGGCTGGAGGGGCTGTCATACCAGGCACACTTCTCTAGACCATCTTGCAAATCCTGTAACTTTGTTGAGGGCGGAACATGAGACACCGGGGATTCAGCTTTATAGAGTACTAAAAGCAGCATGAAAGATGTGGATTGATGGAAGACTAGACACAAGGGATAATTCTTTAAAGGATGCCTTAAAAGCACTTAAAAACAAAAAAGTGTGTAATACAAACAATGTGGGCTGGGGGAATAATAGATACCAGGGATAATTCTTTAAAGGGGCCTTAAAAGCACTTAAAAAGCTTTAAGAAAAAGTTGTGCATCACAAAAGATATGGGTTGGAGGAACACTAGACAACAGGTATAATTCTTTGCACGATAACTTAAAGACACTAAAAAAATAAACAGCAAAGTATTGCAGCACAAAAGACATGGGGGCAGTGCTTCACAGCATGCATTAAAGGTACTTTAGAAAAAAAAAAGTATTGCAGCACTAAAGATGTGAGGAGGGAACATTGAACACCAGGGATATTTATTTATAGCATGCATTAATGGCAGTTAAGAAAATAAAAAAAATGTATTGCTACATTAAAGATGTAGGGAGGGAATTGGTAAGGGATGCTATATATAGGGTTCCTATAGGCAGTAATGATTCAAGACCCTGAACTTGTTTATCTCACACAGAGGATATTAGTGTTTTGCACTGTCAGTAGATACTAAGGGTATGATCAAATTCAGCTAAGTATTAAAAAAAAGTAGCATAGGGGATAATGTTTAGAACTCTGCACCCTTGTCACACAAAGCAATGGCAGGAAAGTACTATATTTACTGATCATCTAGTACAGACCTGGGAATTGTACAGCCCCGGGTCACGTCCAGCACTTTGGCTGTCCTTGACCAGCCCATGAGAAGTCAGATAAAACACTTGCTAATTGCAAGAAATTACATTATTTTTTTCTGAACTATCCAGAAATCAGTAGTCTGGAAAACACTGTATAAACTCCGGTATTCTTTTTCAAAAAAGAAATAGACTATCAGAGTTTGTTAAGGTGGTTGTCACCATTACTTCTCAATACATGCACCCTTTTTCCCTTTCCTGCTTTATTGTGTTTCAGTTTTAGACCATCCCCTTCTCCCACTGGATATTTTTTTTTCCGATATGTAACGGGAAAAGTAGCTGGGGTCCTCACCTGCAGTAGTTCAAAGCAAATGATTAGCTATGCTGTAGGACACCTAAATGGGTGCACCAAGCCAAGAGCACTGAGTTTAGCCCAAGTTTTGGAACTTTGTCAGAGAGCTAGTGTGTCCTACCATCATCAAAAGTGTGAAGAAAATGAAAACACTGTCATCTGTGTTAGCATGTCTGGCAGGAGACTTGTGTATATTCTGGATTATCTTGTATGGTATGCCAGTATGTCTACTTGTGAAAATGTAAATAAGTTTTAAAATATTTGTATTTCCCTGTATAAACAAAATGTTTGCATAATCCATCATCTTTTTGATGCATTTCTAATTGCACATGTTTGAGAGGGACATTCTAAAGTACTACGGAAAATCAGCTGAACATTGAGTGATATCATTAGAATGTTCCTGTGTGCTAAGTGATTATTTAAACAGCTGATTTATAGAAATAGAACTCTGTCAAACAGTTGACTTATTTTTAAAATAAGACAGTTGAGACTGCAGTTTGTCAAAAAATGAGAAGTTTGAAGTGCTGAGCAGTTTGTGAACAGCAGCTGTTAGTGAAGAGTTGCAGTCAGTTGACACTCATGAAAGAGAACTCACCAAAAACTGTAAGTCTGCCTTTTGCCTTGCTGTTATGTGTAAGATTAGATCAAGGACATTATTCTTTAGTTAGATTAGGAAAACTTAGTTATTAAGATAGTGTTTTTCTAGAATAATGGACTCCTAACCTGCAGTTTAAGTTTACATTTCCAGTGACTGAGTTCTGGTGTTTATTGAAAACTATTGATTTATATTCTTGTCATCAATTTACTTAATATTAAATGTTTTTCATTGCTTTACATTGTCAGTGGAAATCAGTATTTGTCTTTAGAAATTAGAGAGTGCTTATACCTGTTTGATATTCCCCAGGCCACCTTGAACACCTGATCGCTTATGGTCATAGCTATTATTTAATTTGATATTGGATGGTGCAGTGGTGCAGTGGTAGCATTGTCACTTCACAGCAGGAGGTTCCCTGGTTCAATTCTCAGATGAGTGCCTTCTGTGTAGAATCTGCATGTCCTCCCTGCAGTTGAGTGGGTTTTCTCTAGGTACTCCAGTTTCCTCTCACGTTGCAAAGACATGTGTCTGGAGTGTTTCTCCCTGGGCCTCCACTGAAAATTTTCTTCATTCCATGTGGGACTTTCCTGGTAAACAAATGTTAAAAAAATAATTTCCATAATTAGACACCCCTTTAGAAGAGCATGGAGACACTCTGATTGGTGGCAACATTACTGTATAATTTTTGGAAAGGGACACAGCTGGAAATCTGTGTCAGGCTTTCCCAGAAGTGTTTGGATGTGTGAGATTTAAAGTTACTTTGAGTGTGTGTATTAGAGGTCTTAAACTTGGGCACATTGCTCTGAAGTCTATAATACGAAAATACATTTGGGTTGACCAGAGGTATATAGTCCAGTACCAGGAAAACAGAGCGTGTTCCTGTTGTGCTCTTGGGGAAAATAGTGAACTATTACTTCTAAGTGACAGTCTCATACTGGAGTCAGTAGTGAAGACTGAAGCTCCTTAGTTACTGACTCAGGATAGTAAGGGATGTCACATTAATTGTTGGTAGTCCAGTGGGATATAGCCAGATGTAGCAAACAGCAGTACGTGTCTGGTTAATGGGTATCTCCTCACTAGGTGTGCTGTATGGAATTTGAAAGTGAGAAAATAAAACATAAGAACTACTCTTTTAGTTTGTGTGGTGCTGCCTCTGAGGAAACATCATGCCAGGATCCTTCTTGTTGAAAAAAGCATGTGTGGCCCCAGGGGCCCGGAACTGGAGTGATCTCCCGGAAGAGGAGCATGGAGAGATCTACACTCCAGATAAGGACCACAGAGGATCCATGGAGGAGGGGAAGTGGTGCACCTTCCTTCTCCTGGAGCCTCCTACTTTGGACTTTTTTGTTAATTCTAGTGGACGATTCATATTCATAATTCCCTGTGGGAATGTTATGAGAGTAGCAGTGAACTTTCAGAGTAAAGTTGTCTTTAAAATATTGTAATTGTAGCTGTTGCATGTGAGTGTTGGGTGTAGCATACATAATAGGATAACTGGAACTAATATATGGACAATACTTTCTGTAAATGTCAATTGCCCTGTCATCTGCTCAGCCTGACTACATCTCAGATTTGATACTACTTATCAAATTGCTTCACTGCATTATAGGGTTGCCAACTGGCTCATTGACAGAACCCACACTGTGAAAGTTGCAGACTCTAAATCCAACTTCAGATCAGTGACAAGTGGAGTACCACAGGGTTCAGTCCTGGCTTCTCTCCTGTTTGGTATCTACTTCTCTGAAGTACAGGTTAACACAGAAGGTCTTTGGCTAACAAAGTTCGCAGATGACTGCAAACTAGGAGCCATAATCAAAACTTCTAATGATGTGGACATCCTACAAAAGGGCCTCACTGAGACAGATGCCTGGTGTCAAAGCCATGGCCTCAAGCTCTATGCCAAAAAGCGCATTGTCATCCCTTGCGGTAAAAACTCAGTACCCATGAACTACCACATAGGCAGTAGTCTACTTAACACCAAAAGTGTGATAAGAGACCTTGGGACACAGGTGGACAGTAGTCTCTCCTTTGATAATCAAATCGCCACAGTATTCGGGAAATCCTTCTACGTGGCACACCTCATCACAAAAGATTTCTCATCCAGGAAAAAAGAGGTCATTGTTCCCCTCTACTCATCACTCATTAGACCCATTATAGAGTACAATGCCCCTTTTGGTCACAAGACATCTACAACAACTGAAAAGGCCACAGGAATACCTCACAAAGAGGATACCAGCCTCAAACAGATGCCCTACGCAGACCGTCTCAAAAAACTCCAGCTTTTCTCTGTTGCATATCACCTACTCAGAGGCGATCTCTGCCTAACATACAAAGCTATGTCAAACCGCTGTTGGACATGCTCCACTTAAAGAAATCCCAATCCCTCCAAGCTACATGCTCTAGAGACCTAAACCTTGTCACCACAATAAACAGACCATGCTGGAGGGATAAATTCCTGTCCCAGGGAATTCCCATACTCTGGGACAAACTACCTATCTATATTAAACAAAGCTCCTCATTAGCACTCTTCAAGAAAAATCTTGATGATTGGACGGGAGATTGAAAATTCACCCTGGGGATCACTTCTGTGGCTCTGCTTGACAGGGGCACAGGAAAGTAATTTTCTTGGGAGGCAAAAGCCAGGGTACCATTTGGCTAGGCTTATATAGGCCCTAGGGCCAATAGCCTAGTACTTACCTATGAACCTATGAACATATATATATATATATATATATATATATATATATATATATATATATATATATACATATATATATATATATATATATATATATATATATAAACTAGTCTGTTTCTTTGGGAACAGTTTGTATTCATTTTTTTTTACTTCAGTTCATTGTTGTTTTATTGGTTTGTGATGTATTGGAGCCATTTTCAAGAGGTAGAATCATGCTCATTTTACACATTTCTGTCTTGTTTAACTGTTACATGTCGCAATGACTTAAGATGACAGATTTACTATGCTTTTTTTACAGAAAAGCATAGTAAATTGGAAGAATGAAGACATCAGAAATGGAAAAGGAGGGAAGGAGAGGGGAGTACAGGGGTGGGATTATGGGAGTTGCCAGTTCAACCTATTGGAATGGCCTCCAAAACAGTCTCAGTTTCTCATGTGTCCCTTTGGGAACATGAATTGCCCACCCCTGATCTAGTTTGGTAATGATTTTTTTTTTTTTGCATAAGAAGTATGAAATTGAAATCTATTTCATTACTAAATGACAGCAACATTGTGTAAGTTACAAGGGACAAGGCAACTAAAAGAGGTAACAGCAAGTTCTTCCTGTTACATCACTGACAAACAGATGAGCGGGATCATGTGTGTCTGTGAGGGAGAGTGCTGCAGGACAATGTGGGAGGAACACTAGATGACACCAGAAAGAATTTTAAAGTACTACTTTAACTCGCTAAAAAATAATACTGCAACAGTTGTATCATCAAGCTGCATGCTACATACACTAAGGAAAATGAAACTGTAATGTCTGCTATTATGGAATGATTGCAAGGATCCATGATGTATGAGGGCAGGGACAACAACATAAAATATCAGGGGCATTCTGTCAGTTCAAGAACAGGTAAGAGGAGGGACAACAACCTAAAAATATCAGGAACATTCTGTCAATTCAAGAACAGGTAAGAGGAGGAGCAACAACCTAAACGTATCAGGGGCATTCTGTCAATTCAAGGAAAGGTAAGAGGTGGGACAAAAACCTAAAAATTATCAGGGGCATTCTTTCAATTCAAGGACAGGTAAAAGGTATGCACATACTTATTTATATATATATATATATATATATATATATATATATATATATATATATATATATATATATATATATATATATATATATTTTTTTTTTATGTGTGTGTGTGTGTGTGTGTGTGTCATGTCTCTGAATTATGAATCACTGCAATGTGTAAACAGCATTGTTTTGCCACAGCTCTTACTGACAGTTTGGGGGTCTTTTCTGAATTTTCAGGTATGTGTATACATTTGAAAGTAATTATCTTCCAATAAAAATTAGGGTGAGTTAAACTTATTGATTTACATATCAGGCTTTTGTTACAGTCATCTTTTAAATTATTGCAGCTACTTGTATCAAAGAAGCTCTGGTAATCTTGCATATTTTATTATTACTTAGAACGAACGTATATAGTTTAAAAGGCTTCTTTTATGATTGTTGTCTCCTTAAATAATCGACGTGATGTTTAATAAAACTGGAAGATCATTTACTTCTTTAGTAGACACAATTTGCTTTTATTTAAATTAATACATTGATTGCAATTCTAGTACTCTAACAGTGTAGCATTATTAAGGCACTCTTACATTTAAGTCTGTTACATTTTGTACAGCATATTCCTATCAAGTTGTGAAGGTATGTGAATAATAAAATGAAGCCAGAATAGCAAGGGCCTATGGGATAAAATGAACAAGCTGCTGTCTCAGATGCCAATGGAGTCATGGGAATGTCACACCGCTTGCCAGTGCAGCACAATTTAGAATGAAGAGCATGCTGTGCCATCACACTGAAATAGTGCAGAAGTAGTCAGCTTAAAACCCACAGCAGTGAAAAAGTCTGAAACAAAACATTAAAAAGTGTCTGGTGACAACTATGAGAAGGCAAATATGCTTGGATGTGTCATTGCCCAAATGTGGGTTTTGTATAATCTGTGAAACTAGGATGGCTCTTACAAGCTGCACAGACTGTCATTCCTTATCAACCCTGCTGGGCCTACTGACAAGGGTGCCACGTACAGATGATCTGTGAGTTGGCACTGCAGACGCTTTGTCAATTTCCAATGGTTACCTCTCGTATTCATGAAGATTCATAATGTAATATTATATGTTTGGTAGTCAAGGATGATGCTAGGGTGTACAAAAAGGTGAACCTGCTTTGTGAACACTAAAAAAACAAACTGCATTGTGGGCAAAAGTGAGTTTGCTAACACTGAGACTGTATGCTGCTCTGTGTTAAGATTTGGTATCCCGACACTGAGGCTATATACTGTACTGAGGAAACAGTGGGTAAGCAAGCATCAAGACTTTATCCCTATACTGTGCTAAACATGCCAGTGAAACTGTGCTATAATCATTATTACAAGCATCACCAACTCCCATCTCCCATTTTCTGCATGGGGTACGGGTGTCATGTCAACTGACATCATCTCTCTCTCTGTTCAATACCACTCCCCTACCTTCTTCAACAGTCATGCCTGACTGTTGCACGTTTTCCTTTACACAATCCATCCATCTCTTTGCTGGATGCCCTCATTTCCTCAGGCCTTCTACCTGTCTGTCACAAATCTTCTTTACCAGATTGTTTTCTGCTTTTCTACATGTGCCTAAACCACTACAATCTATACTCTTTGACCCTGTCTGCAACTGGATCTACTTTGGCTTCTGATATCCTCATTTTTTCATCTCTCCCACAGTGTGCATCCTGCCACCCATTTCAGGCATTTCATCTCAATCACCTCTCATTTCCTCAACTGCTCTGTTTTTACTACCAAGGTTTCTGTATCATACAGTTGTACTGATTGCACCACTGTTTTGAACAACTTACTTTTCAACTTCTTTATCATTCTTCTATCATACACTATCCCTGATACTCTGTGCCAGTTGGCTGCAGTCCCTGTTTCTAGCTTTGACCTCCTCATTCAGGCTTCCTTTCTCCTCAACTACCCCTCCCAGACCCTTGAAGCTGTTAAGCTGTTCTACTAATTTCCCTTCTATATCATTTCTTAGCTTCTTCTGATTTCTCCCATTTGCTGACATTACAATCGACTAATCTGTTCTCAGTTTTATCCCATGTGCCTTTAACTTTGCATTCCATTCCCCTATCCTTTGCTGAAGTTCTTGCTCAGAGTGTGGCTATAATGCCATATCATCTGCATACAGCAATGTTGTTGACCTGTTCCCTCCATCCTGTTTGCTAATGTAGTCCATAACCAGTTTGAACAGCAGTGGGCTCAGAGCTGAATCTTGATGCACACCCACCACTCCCACTGGGAACCCCATGTGTGAGACTGACCACTGTTTGTCCTTGAGATGTTGGGTCCTTGTAAATAGCCTGTACTAACTGAACTGCTCATTTCACATCTTAATTTCTACTAGTCTGTGTATTTGCTTATTAGTCACTCTCCTCACAACTTTCATGTAGAGTGACAGGAGTTTGATACATCTGTACAACCCACAGTCGTGGATGTTCCCTTTGTTCTTGTACACTGGCACTAGTATGCTTATTCTCCAGTCATCTGGGATATTTCTTTCTCTCCATACTGCTATAAGTATCCTCAAGAGCCATTCCTCCAGTATCTCACCCAGCATCTTGATCATGTCTGCTGTGACCTCATTTGAGCCTGCTAATTTTCCCTGATATCAGTTTCCTTCATATTGTTCTTATTTCTTCTAGGGTGGGCTCCTCGTCTTCTTTCATCATTGACTGTGTCTGAGGCAGAACAACTTTTGTGGGGTTTTTGTCATTCAGAAGCTGCTGGAAGTACACCTTCCATCTGCCTTTGATGTCCTGTGGACTGGCGGTTAAGTTGCTGCTGGCATCTTCTCTAACTCCTAACATGTTGCTACTTTAACTGATGTAAATATTGTAAATAGTGGGTTCTAATGACTACCTTCTTAAATCATTTTTCTATTATATATTAACTATTCATTTGTTTTTAACATGCTCTTTTATTATATCAATTATTTTTATTTATTCCACTTGATGTGTATTCACATTCTGGGCTGAGACTGAAACTGGTCTAAGGGGATAAGTACTCTATCTCCGTTAGCAAACTGTATAAATAAATATAAATCCCTTATGAAGGGTGTCTGACTATCTTCTTCATGTTTCTGTCTGTGCTGACTTTCTTTGTGCCATATCAAGTCACTTTCCAGAAGCTGGTAGACTGCCTCTGATGTCTTGTTCTTTGCTATTGCATCTTCTCTCTTAGCCTCATTGTTAGCTAACTAGTACTTCTTCTTAGCCAGGTCTATCCTGTCTATCTCCCACTTTTTCCTGCACTTTTTTCTTTTGATGACTTCCTGGACTTCTACATTACACCATCAGCTTTCCTTACGTACTTTATTTCCATACCTGGCGTAGCCATATACCTGTTCTATAGCCTCTTATATGCTGTTTTGAGGTACTGCCATTCTTTAATTCAACATATTTCCTTTTCTTCTTAGGTTGCTAGATCCCTGATTAATTCCATGAACTGTGCTTTCTCTCCAGTCAATGTCCAGGCCTTCTACATAGTTTCTGTTGACCTTAGGATCCTTCTCTAACCTCTGCTTGCAGCTGATTGTTGCAATCAGTGTTTTATGCTGTGGGATGACTGCTTCACTGCAGATGACCTTGCAATCACTGATTCTACCCCAGAGCTCTTTCCTTACTAGGAGGAAGTCTATCTGGCTAGTCTTGTATGTGATCATGTGACTGTCTCTCTTCCTGAACCATGTGTTGGCCATCATCAAGCCATTTGCCAGACTGAAGTCTAGAATGGCCTCTCATTCTTTATTCCTGTTGCCCTACCCATCTAGACCCAGGAAGTCCTCATATCCTGTTCTGTCTGTCCTGATATGTGCATTCAGGTAACCTGTTATAAACACCAATTCCTGTTCTCCAGCATTAGCTAGTAGGTCCAGCAACTGCTGCCTGAATATACCCTTTTCATCACTATCAAAACTCTGCATAGATCAGAGCAGGCTGGGTCCTCAAGAAATGTCTCACTGATAAATACCCATGCCCATTTTTGGCGACATTAGTCAACATGGCCAAATCAACTAGAGCCAATTTTTACACTGTTGAGTGACTAGTTCTGGCATGGTGTGTGGTCTGTGATCCGTGCACCCTGTCTTGAGGGTACTGCATATCACATTTGATGCCCAAAGTGGTTGGTTTATACATCTCTTCCCTATGCTATAATGCATGGTAATAAACAATCATATGTCATCCCTCTGATAGTACACACTAAACAGTACTATGGTAGACAATCACATCTCATTAGACTGAGACTGCATGCTATAAGGTGCTGTAGTAAACAGGTGTATGCTTTCTTAATGTGACTGCCTACAATACAGTGCTGTAGTAACAACTGTATGCCAACAGGTAGGAAATGCATGCTCTGTGGTACTGTGGTAAATAACTGCATTTCTTCCCACTGAGACTGCACACTACGGGTATGTTGTAAACCACTACATGCCAGCTCACTGAGACAAAATACTGTGTGGTAAATGTCATAAAAAAAATGCATACCGCCCAATGACAATGAATACTGTATGCAACTGTGTGTAAGCTGTACATCATCCCTCTGACATTCCATAGTATACACTCTGTGGTAAAAAAAATGTATGCCATCTCACTGACTCATCATATTGTGCAGTATGTAACTGCATGCCATCTCACTGAGACTGCATACTGTACAGTACCATAGTAACCAACTGTTCACCAGCTCATTCACACTGCACACATTATGGTACTGTGGTAAACAATTATATGCCATTCCACTTAGATTGTATACTGCAGTACTGTCATAAATAAATGTGTACCACCTCCTCTCACAGTGCATACTTTATGCTACTATGATAAACAATGTTATACCTTCTCATTACCTAAGAGTGGTAAACAATTCTATGCTGTGTCAGTGCAACTGGGTGCTACACCCTACTATGTTAAAGAGTAGCATGCCATATCTTTGGGATGCAGTCTTATATGATACTTTATCAATCGATTGTGTGCCATTCCCTGAGACTAAATAGCGCACATTACTGTGATAAACAATCAGATGCCATTCCACTTAGATGGCATAACATATGGTTCTGTTGCAAACAATTGCATACCATCCCACTGAGACTGCATATTATATATTTCATCCCAATGAGGTCACCTGCTATATGGCACTGTGGTTGTTTTGCTATCCCACTTAGTCTGCATACCACATGTTAATGTGGTAAAGAACTGCATGCCATCCCAGTGGGACTAAATACTTAATATTATTCTGGAAAACAATATCATAACAATTATATGTCATTCCAACTAGACTTCATACTATATGGTACTTTGGTAAATGATTTGCCAGGACTAAGATTATATGGTTTTCTCTGCTGTGGCTTCATCTTGAACTAACCGAGATTTCAATGAAAGCCATCCAAAACCTGTTCAGTAACTCAGGTGGTAGCAACTTGGCAACAGCACAACATTCAGTAGATGTCATGAAGATCCACTGTCTGGAATTGAAAACCATGTCTGGCATTCATGATTTCACCAAGGTGGATGCATGCATATGACCTGAGAGGAGGTTGCCTTATGGTTATTTACATTCATGTCAAATATCTCCAGAGAATTGGTGGCTCGTTCTTTGAGCGAGACTGGGAATCCCTGTTGGGGGCTCCAGAACCTTCTACTGCTGGTTATCACCACAATTTGTGTGGATATCTAATTGTAGCAGTACCATATGGCTGTGTGGAATACAGTACTGTTACCACAGCTTCTATATTTTGTTGGTGCCACTTGAAATTACTTGTGTAATTCTGCAAGTACAGGATCAGTATGTTACAAGTTCCCGTATGACAGATTATTATACAGATTATTCTCTCATACTAACTGTGACCTGTTGTATACATTGTGTGGCAGAATCACAGTTATCAAATGATTACTTGTGCATGTATAAGTATGGAAACCTGGTCACTTTAGGACCTAGGGTCTATCAATGCTCAATATGAAATGCAGCCACCCATGAGATGGTTGCAGTACCTCAGACACAGTGATATCCATGTTAGTTGTAGGTACTGACACCATTAGGAGATCACCAAATATCAAACTACAAACACTGCACTGTATATGACAGAAGCACACCATGTTCAATATTACTGCTACTTGGGAAATGTAATTTTGTCTATCTTTGCTGCTTGGTTAGACTGTCTGTGAATGATAATTGTGGATTGATAAGCACTGTATTGCATATTTATCATAGTTCATTTGGTAATGCATTATGCTTTAATGAAAAGGGAACACTCTTTGTTATAAGAAAGTATAAATACAACTTCAGATGCTCCTGAAAAAAAGGCTACAGGCCTACTGGAATCTTTCCAGTCAATAATGAGCTATCTAAATTAATATAATTATCATACACTGATGTTGTAGGAACATCATGTAGTTGTACATTATGGCTTGGTGTGGGTAAATTATACTTTTCCAGTGGTGAGGGAGAGGGATGATCACTCAGATTTAGACACTGAAATGCCTTATCAAAAGGCCTTTGAGTACATCATTGCATTTTGACAAGTTTCACCACTACAAATATGTTTGTAAGGGTGTCTAGTTACAATTTAATGACTGATGATCGCATTGATTCACTTGTTTGTACTACTGACAGCCTTACTGCCATTCTACAGAAAACCTTACTTCATAATTGGGGTCCAATGTAGCTGCATGAAATATTAATGTTTGTAATTTTATAATACATGGTGTTATCCTCTAACCAGTACAAACTCAAAACACAGGCAAGCTGTAACAGTGCATTCAAGTCCCAATGCATAATATTAAGTCGTGTTAAGAAGTGAACTGTTATGCATCATGTACAATGTAGCTATGCGCTAGTGAGTACAGGGACTCACTATCACAGTATATAGTGATTATGTGATCCATGCAGATACACATAACTCTACTCACTGAAATAATAGTTTATTTTCTATGTGCTTTTTGATTAATGCTTCAGCTTTCATTTCTTAGACAGGAATTTTAGACATAGTTAAAAACCGTGTAACAATGTTCTGAATTTTACAATAAGTGTTCTCCACAGTAAGCATTACTGCTGCATTTCTGAGTGATTGCAGATTGGCTGGGTTATCATCTCAAGTACAATCACTGCTGCTGAGGTTGGCTTTTTCTTGGTTAAAATACTGCAGCTGGCATGTTGTCTGGCATCCATGACTTAATACTTTAACAGGAAATATATTACTTGCTGTGACATTTGATATCTTATGTCACACTTAAGGAAGACACAAAGGATAACTTGTATGCCAGTGTCTTTTGCTACCCTGTGTTATGTCTTAGTTGTTTCAATGCTCAAAAAGTCTCTAGAATGCAAGACTGATTTCCTATTTTACTGGTTTTAGTCTTATTATAACAATGCATGGACTTATTTAATTCCCACCCTATCAGTTTAGGGCAACTGGATGCCAAGAATGTGATAATGTAGGTGTACTGTAACTGTTAATCAGAATATTAGGATGCAGTTTCTCTGCCTGCTATTGATCAATTTAATTGTGTTTATACAATTTGGTTGTAAAACAAAAGGTATGCATTTCACTGCAGTGTCATATTCAGTAGATCATTATTTTGGTTTGTTCCTGAATGCAAAGATATTAAGGGAATTGGACTTGATCATTATGTGTGGCTGCCAGCGGACAGACCCCTTTTTAGCTTGGAAATGCTCTTAGGTGTATGAGTGATATATTTTAACTTAGTTAGGGAAGCCATGTACCTGGAAGTTTGCAGGCATCTTACCTTGATGCACTTCTACTCAATGTTATCGGTGTCATAAGGAGAGTATATATAAAAATGTGATTAGACTGCGGCTATTTAAATGATCTTAATAGGATCTTCAGGGTTATTTCTTTTCATATTTCTTTTTTCTTTAGCTTATAGGTTAATAAGGGTGTGACCAGTTTTACAGTTATTTTACCCTCTGCTGCAGCAATAATGTTCATTGGCTTAGTATACAAGTCTATGTTTAATATGAAGCATGGAGAATAAATAGCATGTCTTTCCATTCCTTATTTTTGGCACAGTCACTCAGTATGAAGATAATTCTTGTGAATGAGGGTGATCTGATATGTGTACAGTGGAGAGGCAGGTCCACCAGTGGCACCTTCTTGTATCAAGCTGTCTTCTCAGGATAGAATCACCTGGCCTGTATCAAAGAAGATAACCATTTGAAATGCTGGGACCCACTTTAGTGAGTCTTGTGATGCTGACACTGAATGTTTGACAAAACAGACTGACATATTATAAGTCTGAGATGGCCATTTCCTGGAAAATGCCCTTTTCCCTGAGGTGCAGCTATCTTGCAGTTAATATATAGTAATCTCCCAGCAAAAAGGAAGTTAAAATCAAAGAGTGATGTTCAATACTTGCTCGTCTCCTTTATTTTTTCTAGATCAATTGCTGACATTTCAATAAAGTGCTGTTAAGGTAAGCTGATTCAGAAATTCCTTACTGGGGTTAAGCATACCTCTCAACTGTGTAGATTTTCATAGAATGTCCACATTTTTGCCTTATATTTTTGCCTGCTTCTCATAAAAGTTGCATTTTTTGGCAAATCATTGAGGACTGAAGTCAATAAATAATGATACAAATTTGAGTTTCAGGTTTTATATCATTCAGGAAATGCATGTTAGTACAAAACAGGTTATTCTAGTAACTCTCCAAGTCTGTAAGAGGAATATTCAAAATCTGTCCCTATTTTTGGGCCTTTGTAATAGGTTCATAGGTAGGTACTACGCTATTGGCCCTAGGGCCTATATAAGCCTAGCCAAACGGTACCCTGGCTTTTGCCACCCAAGAAAAATATTTTCCTGTGCCCCTGTCAAGCAGAGCCACAGAAGTGATCCCCGGGGTGAATTTCCTATCTCCCATCCAGTCATCAAGATTCTTCTTATAGGTTCATAGGCCCTCCATCATTTTTGGCTCTGTCTCGATTTCTCGCACTAACAGATTGAGAGGTATGAGGTTAGGGGTAGTGAGCAATTAACAATATAGATCAGAAAAGGCAGAGGTAATTAATTATTTATTCATTTATTTAAACTTGCTTCCCAAGGTGGAACAGTGACCCATGTGGACCTATCTCAAGCTCTGCCTGGGTTTAAAACACAAGAATATTAAGGTTCCTTAACTCAGAAGCACTGACCTAATGGAGAAGCTTACAGTGCAAAGTTCCATAGTTTACATAGGAAGAACACAGAGAATCAATCTGGTAAGCAATTTCCATGTTGGTTGTAAATATTTTCCTTGAAGAAATTTGGGCATCCAGTAAGGAACCTAAAGATGATTGTAGCCTGTTTACAGAAAAGGATGTATTTCATTGGTTTTGGGATAGTGGGATGCATGGCTACTGTAAGGGGTGGATAGTAGCTGTAGGATGGGGGTTACAGAGTGGTGGATAGGACATGTGCTGGTGGGGAGGGCAGTTTATGTAACACTTTGTTTGCAGGGAGTTAGGCCAGATTACTATTACTGAGAATAGCTGAGTTTACTCCCAGTTTCTGCTGGCAATCACACTGTAAGGATTTGTACAGATATTGTATGAGTTTTTCAAAGTCTGGGAAAATAGTTGAGTCTCTTGTATTTGGGAATGACTTGACATAGTTTAGACCAACTTTTCTTTGATGAAGGAGTGTGGTGGCAGAGGCAAAACTGAGGTTGTGATCTAAGGTTATATGTTCTTGATTTAAATTTATTCATTTTACTGCAAGATAAGAACTTCCCAAAGTAGCACGATTTTACCTGTAAAAGGTGAATCATGTACAAACCTCCAAAAAAAAAAAAAAAATCAAATAATCCATCAGTATTTTGCCTTAGACAGACCACTGCTGTTGTACTTCAGATGACACTACATTTAGGTCTAAGAATTACAAGCAATAACTTCAGTCAGTGTTCAAAATCCTTCCCCTAAACTTGAATCCCATCCAGCTCACCCATGGCATTTTACTAGCAGTGTATTTTAATTATCAGTAAAGCCAAGTCCTTTGACTGATCATTGCCTCTCAGAATAACCTAGTGTTAGCATTTGTCTATCCCAGTAAGACTGGGGTCTACAGGGAGACCATAACTACAACACAGGCTTAAAAAGAAATTAGAACTGTAGAAGAGTAGCAGTAGTGCTCAACAAATAATGTCTCGACAGCAAAAGGATCATAAGATAATGCATATAATCCAAAGTATCAGATATCTGATAGAAACTATATGTCTGCACATCCCCTCCCCTTCTGCTTGCCAAAGAAAACGAAAATGTATGTCTCTCTGCTCTCCTTTACTTTCTGCATCTGCAAAGGGCTCATGTATACAACATCATCTTCCTTTCTGATCCAAGTTAAGAGAACTATGGTGTACTTCTGGAAGAAGGGGGTCTGAAGGAAGAAGTAAAACAGAATTCATTCATAATGGCAAATGCATATGAAAAGCATAATCAACTGTATGTGACCATGATATATCACAAAAGGGAACCTGTGAAGTTCTAGCTGAAAATACCTATACAAAGAGGTCATTATGCAAGGAGACTATCCCCGGGATTCAGCAAACTTCCCATGCAGCACGGCAGCGCACAATGCATATTCATGAAGGTGCACTGCCATGGTCTAAACCGGATACCGTTCCATGCATGAATGCAGGGGGTGTGTCTGAGAGCAGTGGTCTCAGTATACACATGTCTCCTGCACTCCATAATTGCCATACAGCAATGTAAATATACCGAGAGTGTCCTTGGATACCATTACTTGTCAACCGGATAAGAAATCTGGACAAAGTCATAGTAAATAAGGGACAAATGTAAGATGTTGCTCTCACAAATGTATAAAGGCGATAGAATGACAGGCTTTGCATTAGCATGAAGTCCACTAAGGGTATGAAGTTTAAAACTCAAATGTCTGTCATTATTTCAACACAGTCCCTAATGCTTTGCCACTAATCTGCCAGAAAGCCACCAATATATGAAAAATGGACCAAAAAATATAAGGCAAATATCTGAGCATTCTGTGGCACTCTGTACAGTTGAGAGGTATGGCAGACACTGTTAGTATCCATGGAGCATATCTCTCAAATGAAAAGCCTGTCATGTCATCACCATTTTAAAAGCACAGCCCCCCACAGATAATATTGCAGAAATCAATGTGCATACCCCTACAGTACAAAAATAAAACACAACAGTTTAATTTTTTTTTCAGTCCGCAATAAAGTTTAAGAGTAACTGAGTGAGTGTGCCCATCACGCAGGTCTGCTCAGCCTAGCTTACATATCATATGGAGCTAAATAGGTATATACTTCCAAACATGTCAATGTGGAAATAGTGAAGTGATTAGAGCACTCGCTTTACAAGTAGTTGTTCCTGGTTCAATTCCCAATAAAGCTAAGTAGCATTTTACATGTGAAAGCAGTACATAATTTATTTTTTTTAACAATTAGGTAGTAAATAACATATATTTGTTAACCAGAGTAGTGTAGTAGGTCCAGATGTGAGATGCCCGTGTAATAAAGTTGTGAAACCCTCATATAAACACAAGTGCCCCATACAGTATAGTCACACAAGAATAAATGTAATGATCAGGGAACACAGGTTGACAGCAACCTCTCTTTTGACCACCATATTACCACTGTGATCAGAAAGTCCTTCTAAGTGGCACATCTCATTACTAAGGGTTTTGCATCCAGGAAGAAAGAGGTCATTGTCTCCCTCTACTCTTCCCTCATTAGGCCAATCATCGAGTACAATGCCCCATTTAGCATATACCTAACTAGACACCTACAACAACTGGAGAGGCCACAAAAGTACCTCACAAACAGGATCCTAAGCCTTAAACACTTGTCCTATATGGACAGACTC
>NC_056725.1:1848816045-1848898545 GCF_019279795.1 Protopterus annectens | reverse complement strand
ACTGGGAAAGCTACTCATGTACTGAAGCACATGCCCATCACATCAACCTGGTCCTTGCTAACATGGGTGACTCTTGTTTTACACCAGTAGTCACCTCCTCCCTTGTTATATCTTAACACAAATTAATCACCTTTGGAAATCCACAGCCCCCTCCCCCCCCCCCGGACAGGTAACCACCATGAAAAGCCTGTTCAAAGCTAACTATGGCTTCATAAAAAGAGAGGTGGCTAACCTCATGGCAGTCATGCAAATGGAGACTAGTTGCATGACTGCTAACTCAAACAACAATGCACTATGAACACGTACACAAATGCATGGATACCGCCATATCCAATAGAGCCAGGACCCTCACCTCCAAAAAAAGGAAGGTCATGTGGTGGTCCCTGGCCATAAAGAAACTACAACAGAAGGAGGGAACTGATATGGAATAAGGTGAAGTCCCAAGACTGGAAAAAACCTTATCAGCCTCAATTAAAAGTTGAGATCCCTCATCAAATATTACAAAGTTAACTGTGACAACAGAATTGAAGCACGTAATATAATAAAGACAACCACAAGGCCTCATACACTTATGTAAAGATTTTCCGTGGCAATACCACTATTTGTTTTGAGCTAATAGACAATGGTACCTCCTAGACTGAGCCAACAAATATTGCCAATATGACAAATACAACTTATTTAAATATTGCCAATATACCGGCTGACTTACTGAGTGCAAATTTTACCCCCCCCCTCCCCAGGACCAATCACAATACCAGTACATTGCCAGGCACCCAGTATTACTGCTACACAGGTTAAAACACCACTGTCCAAGGCCAAGAATACAGCCAAACAATATCTCTGGCTGTGTTCTACATGAACTATAGAGTGACCTGGCACCTCACCTGTGTGCCCTGTTAAAGCACAGCCTCACCTCAGGCTTTGTCCCTAATGAATTGTGCACTGCTACAGTCACCCCTCTCCTCAAATGAGGTGTGACTACAGACCCTAGGAAATACCGCACCAACTGCCTGACAAGTCTGTTATGCAAAGCTGTGGAATGCATCATCCTGCACCTAATAAACAGGGATATGGGAATCTGCAGACTCAGGATCCCACACAGTTTACCTTTCTGAAGGGTAGGTTATACCTGCTCAATCAACCTGGTCAACTTCTTGGTGTCAGTCACCTGAGCAGTGGATGAAGGCAAGGTGGCACGGCACATACAGCCTACCTTGATCTGGCCAAAGCCTTTGATAACATTCCTCACTTAGGAATCATGCAAAAATCCACTAAGCTGAACATCAACCCCTATATCACTAGGTGGGTTGCAAACTGGGTCACAGATAGGACTCACAGTGTGGTAGTAGATGACTACAAGTCAGACTGCTGAGCAGTCATAAGTAGAGTCCCACAGGGTTTTGTCCTGGGTCCTCTCATTTTTGGTATCAACTTCTCTGAAGTTCATGCCAACATGAAGGGACTCTGGGTGACGTTTGCAGACAATTGCAAGTTGTGAGCTATTATTAACTACCCAAGTGATGTTGGCATCCTACTGAAAGGCCTCACTGAGACCAATGACTGATGTCAGAGCCATGGCCTTAAGCTCGATGTCAGAAAATGTGTTGTCATTCCCTTTGTGGAAAACCCTGTTCCATGATTTACCACATTCATGGTGTAGTAAACCTGATTAACTTTCCACTACTTATACTTACTGCATAACTATCTCCTACTTCTTACTTACTCCATCGTCCACTTGGCTTTCCTCTTCTTCTGCCACTTGTCTTCCTAATTACTTCTTTGCTTACTGACTGTCTTACTTGCTCTCTTTGCTTGCTGACTGTCTTACTTGCTCTCCTTTCCATAACTAATCACTTCTAATTTCCCTTATTCTTAGCTCTCTTTTCTCTTACTTCCTACCTGTATCATTATCTTACAAAGTATTTTTAACTTTATATAATGTCTTTGGACTTTAACTGTGTGTAGTAGTAATTATTTCATTTAATATCTTTATCATACTTAGTATTTTATGTTTATATAAGTATTTTTTTTTTGGACTGTAACTGTGTGAGTCAGTAATTAACTCACTTAGTAATAATAAGTAACTGTAGAGTTGTTATCTTTTGTCTCTTCAAACTTTCTTTAAAACACAAGTATGTTTTCCTTTATTGTATTCCCTGTGGAGCTTTTCTCCCCGGGCCTCTACTGAAAATGGAAATATCTTCAGCTAGACTAGCCCGGTCAACAAATGTAAAATAAAATAAAATGGTAATCCCCTGAGCAAAGAAGGTTTTATAACAGATCTGGGTACACAGGTTGACAGCAATGTCTCTTGACCACCACATTGCCACTGTGGACTTTCTTGACCACCATATTGCCACTGTGGTCACAAAGTCCTTCTATGTGGCACATCTTAGTACTAACGCATTAGCATCCAGGAAGGAAGAGGTCATTGTCCCCCTGTACTCTTCTTGACAGAGTTACACAGTTTGTTTCAGCATACATATTGTGATGGATGTGAGGTAGTAAATGAAATGCATGTCTTCATTTTCTGACAACAATCATATCATTACAGTGATTTACCAGAGAAATGATCATCTGTAAAACAGACCAGAAATATAAGCAATAAACGTGGACATCCTGAAATAATCCAGCCATTTCACAGGTAAGCTCAGAACCCCATTCTGGAATGAATGTGGACCAAGGCTGACAAAGTGGTGGTTGGAAGCCAAGAAAATGGGGATGTATCTGAAGTACTGGCATAGATAAGCTAACACAGTTGCTGTAGTAACACCCTCCTGTGTGCTCTAAGATATATTTACTGAAAAAGCACAAGTAATTGAATTAGGAAATCTGCTATGGGTAATTACACATGTATTTGCAAATATATCAGGCAATACGGGGATGTAACAGCAATGATAAAACAGACACCACTGTGAAACTGCGTACTCACAACCAACATCACCATAGTTACAGTCACATACCGGTAAGTCAAGTGAACAGTAGAATATATGGGCTGTGTGAACAAATACAACATTGTTTGCCACTCACACACTAGCCCTACATAAACAGTCCCAGTTCTCAGTGTAGTCTGAATCCTGACTTTGGTACAGGACATGTCTCAGTCTGCCCCTACAAACACAGCCAATAGATCAGGGGAAACTGGAGCAGCATGCACAGTCAGATAAAGAAGGAGCCCTAACACTTACATCCACCCCCTCCATACACAGCCCAAACAACATGTACACATGATGTGTACACAGTTATGACAGTCTGTTAGCAATGGCCAGACATACACAGGCCTCTCACATGTACAGTTCACCCCAGAATGTACAAGCTCAGGTCTCATATCGATGGCCTCTTCCCTGATATGTCTGTGGGTCTACAACATCACTGGGATGGTAGCAGGAATGAAGTCAAGAAATAATGATAATAAATACGTCTGCGCCTGATTGACATCTGGACAAAGCCTGACATCATTTGGGCACAGAGGCACAAACACAGAGGTAGATTGGACATATTGCTATCTTACATTGAGACAGTTGCAGATGTTACTGGGTTTGTTGTAACATCTTTTATGAGGAATATGACGTCTGTAATACCAGTAGATGTGAGTATTTACCGACTGCATTCCCCAGAGTCCATGACTGATTTACCAAGGACACCAACTATCTGGAGAACAGACAAAACATAACAGGCAGACATGTAGCCAGTCTGTGGAAAGTGTGCCAGTGGAGAGGTATGTCAGACACATGTCACTGTTAGTCATGAAGTCACTCACTAAATGCATGTCCACACAAACCCTGTCAATCTATACATCCACCATGTGTATAACAGCACTGATGACATAGAATCCATTCAAAAATCTGGGGATATGTCCCCCATGTTGTTTGGCTGTCTCCACATGTCCTGTCCTGTGACACATTACCACCTACTATGTGAATCTGTAGCCCACCACCTCTGTAATGTCCTTCACACAGGTGAGAAAAAGGGGCAAGGCCCACATTAAGGAATGTCACGTATGTCGGAACTAGCAGCAGTGTCCAGGCCCACAGCACAATACTATGTGGGCACCTACATAGTGGTATGGCATTAGCAATACCTGACATCTGCACATCTGTACAGAGGACAGACAAAAATTAGATAGCTAACAGGTTATTCATTAGGATGAATGTTTTGAAAGATAGAAGTCTGAAACTGAAAGGTATGCCATTACTACATGACAGCAGTCCTCAATGACATGTCCAAAAAACATAGTAGTCTACAGTTAATATCAAAATATCAGATCAATATCGAATAGGAAATACATAAAAACATACAGCTCAAACACCAAGAGAAAGAAGGTCAGTACTCAGAGTCCCAGCTTTGCATGCAGGGGTGTATGGTTCTAGTATGGTTCCAGTACTACAATCTGCAATCTACTCTTACTTGTAAAAGCACTGTTAAAAGTACTAACGTAATGATACACACACACACATACACACACACACACACACACACATATATATATATATATATATATATATATATATATATACACACACACACACACACACACACACACACACACACACATATATATATATATATATATATATATATATATATATATATATATATATATATATGTGTGTGTGTGTATATATATATATATATATATATATATATATATATATATATATATATATACAGTTACACTTCAGAATCTCAAAATACTGAAATCTCGAATTTCAGTAATTCGAGACCATGATGAAGCCGAAAACCAGAATGCTGAAAGTGCATAAGAGCAAATTTGAATATCTCTAATCTGCTCTTATCATTTCCAGTGCGGCGCATGTAGGGTTGTGGTGCCTGAAGTTGCAGGTGTGTGTTTGTGTGTTTTTTTGTATGTTGTATGTGTGGGTACGGGTTGGGAGGTGTAAGTGTGAGTGTGAGTGTTGGATTTGTTGGTGTTTGTGTATGTGTGATGTGTATTTGTGTGCGAGCAAGTGGAGGATGGCGTGGTGTGTTTTTTTTTATGTTATGTGCGACCTCGGGGTTGGTATATATAAGTAGGGGGTGGGGGAGGTGCAGCCCCCCTACATGGGGGGTGTAGATGGCCTTGCTCCCCTGCATATCTGTAGTATATGGTTGTGTAGTTTGTGTGCTGTGGGTGGAATGGTGTGTCTATGTGGTGTATGGTGCATGTATGTTTGTGATTGTGTGATTTGGGATTCTGGGTTTTGGTTTTGTGAATGGTTTGACTTTATAGTCTTGAGTTACTGAAATTCGGGATTTCAGTAATTCAAAATTATGAAGTGAAACTACATATATATATATATATATATATATATATATATATATATATATATATATATATATATATATATATATATATATATATATATATATATATATATATATATATATATATATATATATATATATATATATATATATATATATACACACACACACACACACACACACACACACACACACACACACATGTATATATATATATATATATATATATATATATATATATACACACACACACACACACACATATATATATATATATATATATATATATATATATATATATATATATATATATATATATATATATATATACATACACACACACACACACACACACACACACACACACATATATATATATATATATATATATATATATATATATATATATATATATATATGTATGTGTGTGTGTGTGTGTGTGTGTGTGTGTGTGTGTGTGTGTGTGGGTGTGTGTGTGTAGATAGATATACATACACATTATATATGTATATAAGTAGATAGACCACCCATAACTCGAGCAGCATGCACATGTGGATACAAAAGGAGCCATGACACTCACATCTGCCCCCCCCCACAGTCCAAATAAATAAGTGAACAGTACACTGCTACATAATCATGATAGGCCATACACAATGGCCAGATATAAAAAAAACTCTTAGCAAATCAATTAAAATGTCTGAACATAGCAAAGAGAAGTAGAACCAGCCAGTAATTCAAACATATTTATTATACTCTGATGTCTTGGCCAAAGCCGTCAAGGAGTAAAACATTACAAGAAATACATGCCTTAATGACAGGAAGCAATTTAGACTTAATTACCTAATGAAATACACAGCCTCCAATTACACTCCTCATTTAACCCCTATGGGATAAAGTATCATATTTAATATTAATACATTGAGTCTGTACATAAAAATTGTCCTTTTATGAATGTTTCATCAAACTTAGGAACAAACTTTTTTAAAAACCGTACCTTGGAATCCACTACTGTCCCCATGGTGAGATTTACTCAAATGTACGGCTATATAACTGTCACCTTTCTTATCATAATATGTCTCACATGTTCTAACAGCCTAGTTTTAAAATATGCATTCCTCTCTCCCACATCAGTGCATTCTCTATACACCAACCTCTTAAATGTACAGACTTCAACATGTTTTCCAACCCTTTTACTCAGCAGGAATGACAGCAGTAAATAATGATAGACCAGTATACCCATCAATCTCCTACTGTATGACATCTGGACAAAGCCTGACATAATTGGTGGACAGAGGCTCAAATACATGGCCATACTTGAAATAATGCTGTTATACACCGAGAAAGTTGCTGGTGTTACAGAGTTTGTTGTAACATAGCTTTTCTGAGGGATATAAAGTCAGAAAAAAATGGATGTTACCATTTACATAATGCAATCACCAGAGCATGCTACTGATTTGCCAAGGACAACACCTGTCTGGGTAACAGACCAAACATAACAGGCTAACCTGTGGCCATTATGTGGATGGGCCTACAGTTGATAGCTATGCAGAGACAGAACTTTGTCAACTGAAACCCATGCAGAACTAGCATGTGCAGACAAACCTAGTTAAACTAGCAGCATTCCAAACATGTAACAGCAATACTCCCATTCTGCCTCTAAGTCTTGAAGCTTCTCCACCATTTAGTTGGCTTGTCTTCACAAGTCTTGTTGTAAGAGGTAGTAGCTGACACAACTCCAGGGTGTCTTCATCACAAGTAAGGGAAAGGGCTAATACCCACATGGAGTACTCATTTATAGGAGTGTGTTGCCATGACATTGACTGTTGGAAGAACTACACAGCTGCTCTGCATGCAATTAGCAAATGGGGAACCCCAACAGGTGCACAGGCCATCACCTGGTCATGAGCATCACCTACAAAAACCATGCTGCCACCTATTCAAACTAACTCTATCCCTGTAGTGCAGAGAGAGAGAGAGAGAACAAATAAAACAAACTGGAAAAGGGGAGAAAAAAAGATAAATGGAACATGTAAGCATGTACTTCACTGTAGTACTTGGTCTGTAATAATGGGAAATATGATTTGGAGGAATATATGTCCCAACAAGGCTTGTTGTACTGGTGTCCTGCTGAACAGCTGCTATGGCTATAGCATCTGGCCCTCTATGGAATGGGAGAGATCATAGCTATACCTCTCAACTGTACAGATCCTCACACAATGTCTAGATTTTCCCATCATAGTTTTTTGTCTGTTCCTCCTGAAATCTGTACTTTTCTGGCAAATAGCTGAGAATTGAAGCCATCAAGTAATGACAAACACTTGAGTTTTAAGTCCTTAAGAATATTCACGGTAATGCAAAATGTATCATTCTACAAACTTCCTATGTTTGTAACAGGAATATTTAAAGTCTGTCCATATTCATCCCCCATCATGTTAGGCTTTGTCCAGATGTGATGCTCTATGAGGTAGGATCACAGCTCAGGAGCCTGACTCACCTTGGGAAAGGACAGCTCACATATGACAACCGTGGGGGTGTCTGTCAAACAGCTGTGACTGTGCCACTTCTGGGCCATTTAATGGGATGCTGCCCATATCCATATGTTACCTGTGAATATGAGTATGACACATGTTTGTCTTGTAAAGCTAAGAGACCTGTATAGGGCAAGTGCATAGTAAAGTACTGTTGCAGACATGTGTGTTGAACTGCAAGTGATATAGTGAATTAATAACATTGAACTGTACAGTGTTCTGCTGGACAATAAGCACATTTGTGACTGATATCTGTAGTCACATACACATATACCTGTGTTATGTCAGCCAAACCATTGGCAGGTCTGTGAGCAATGAAAATGTAACATAATAGCCTATTATGACTGTTAGACATCTTCCAGGTTATCACAGTGATGTCAAAGTGTACTGTGCAATCAACATACTAATGTATGGTGCAGCTATATTATTACAGTGTCAATACTGATGTCCCCTTTGTCACCCATTTATGTGTGCCATTGTCCAGCTGTACTGCTATAACAGGTTGAGAAGTATGATTGAGCAGCAAGACTGTAAATACAATCTGCCATACTAACATAGAACATAAATGTATACCAGATATCCCCTGAGCACATTTATGTATGCATATGTTCAGCTAAAGGGCACAAAACTGATCACATGGGTTTCAAGCAGTCATGTACATAGGTTGTGCATGTTGCACATGTGTGTAATACCAGTGTCATTGCATACAACAGACATAAATGTGTACAGCTACTGGTTGTTGCATTGCCTTGACACTGATATGGGCACTACAGTAGGCATGATTATCTGGTAGTAATTGAAGAAATGTCCAACTGTGTTATGAGCATCTGTCCATGCCTACCACTACCAGCTATATCAGCACCTGTATACAGTGGATATCACAAGTGTACACACCCCTGTTGAAATGCCAGGTTTGTGTGCTGTATGACAATCAGACCACAGAAGATCATTTCATAATGTTTCTCATGTTGAATGTGACCCCTAACCTATACAATTCCATTGAAAAACAATCGGAAGTGTTTCTAGGAAGGTGAGCAACTATTGCCAAGTGAAGATGTGCCATGATGTTAGAGTCCAAACCAAGATGAATGAATGCAGTAACCATCTCAAGAAGTGCATACACAACATATCAGTTTCAGGGTGTGCACACTCATTCAACTGGCTTATTGTACTGATTATTATTTCCATACATTTTCACAGACCAGATTGTTATTTTTTCAATTGAATTGTACAGGCTATAGGTCACATTAAAGGTGGGAATTGTTTGGAAATGAGTTATTTTGGTGTCATGCTCCAATTGCTCATATATGGACTCAGCAGTATCTGACCTGTATAACCAGCCTTCACCAAGGTAGAGTAGTCCACTTGGGTGGACAGCAGCCATACACAAACCACATAATAGGTTGCTATATTGGCTCTACAGAGACACATAGATGCAGGAAACAACTTGGAAGCAGGTTCACCATTATCTGAGCAAGCATGCAAGTTCACAGGTGACTTCCTGTACAGCTGACTATGACTACAAATCAGACATATCCACACCACTAAGGACAATTGCAACAGTGTCTCCACATATGTTCTCAGTCTCAGAGAAAATGACACAATTCACCCTGTCCTGGGGGTAAAGAACACCTCATACACACATGCCATGTATATAGGCAACCTGCATCAGATAGGTTAGGTGGGAACTTTGCCACCCTATCCACCCCAGGTGTACAGGGAGATATGCACATCAACCACACCCCTCACCTCAACAATGGCGAGCATGTACATATTGCCTACTGATGGCAAGAACAGCATATCTCCAGGGGGCATAATAATATCACTGTCTGCCTCCTACATGAACTTTGGCATGTGCTCACAGCTCCATCACACAACACAGTCAAATAGAGACCTGCCACCATCCACACACCATCCACATGGAAGATGGCCACTGTCAACCCTATGCACAGAAATTAATGGAGAATAGAGGATTATGCAATCAAGTGTTCAACATTGGGGGGAATAAGATAGCTCAGCGCCAGGAGTGTAATGCAAGCTGCTATAGCCATAATAGCTTGAACGGTTATGGTGAAGTGTAGATTATTTGCAAGTAATATCACTGTTGATGTGCAATTTGACAACTGTATGAGGTCCTCTGACCTTTTTCCTGTTTATGTCTTCCAGATAACATGCAGAGGGCTCGCCTACCAGCATTCTCTGTTGAGGAAGCTGACATCATCACCCAATATGTGATCGTACATTATGCTCTGGTTTTTGGATGGAGAGTTGAAGATTTGCGGGAGAGGACCACCCTGTGGAACAGTCTGGTCCACAGGGTAAATGGTGCTGGCCTGCACAGCAGAACTTATGAGAAGGTGCAGCATGGGGCCACTGACCTCATCCACCATGGTTGTCAATGGGCTGCTGCTGTAGCGAGGGACTGGCTAGCCACAGGTGAGGGCCCAGCTATCCTGCCCCCCACTCACACCCTCCGAGGAGCACCTCACCAACCTTGGAGCATCCACACAATGCACAAGCCATGAAGCTGAGGAAAGCATTGTGGAGGTGGGTTGCACACACACACACACACACACACACACACACACACACACACACACACACACTGGACGAGAAGTGTGCAGGTAAGAGCCCAGTGGGGATTAGTACACTAATGTATCAGACATACATGTATCTGCATTGTATCTACATCCATGTATCAGGTCCGATTGCAGTTGTGGATGGGGTTTTCTAATGCATAGAAGTGCACATCTGTGTGAGGACAGCACATTGTGTATTATTAGGGTTAGTACTGTAAATGTGCAGAGATGCTTGCATCCATCCTGTACCAAGGTCACGTGAGTCTGCTGACAATAACTCCCTCCCACAACTACCTAGGACCCTCAGGTTTGCATATGGGACAGCAGCCTGAAGCTGGTGAACATGACATTGTTCTGTTGTTGCCTGGAAATACCCCAGGCATGTGAAGGGAATGCAATTTATCATGCACACAACCATCAGTAACAGCTATATTGCTTTATGTAATAGCTATATTGCTTTTTGTGCATGCTCACTTGGGGTGGGGTTAACTGCACTGCATCACAGTGGTCACCACTAGGGCCTATCTGATGTGAATTCAACATTCATGTAGCATACCTCACAACTTGTCAGTACCAAGACGTCTAGACAGAGGCCAGCAAAATGGGCTGGACAAACAGACTAAGGTAGGGACATGTGTGACACATTAGTGGTATACAGTGGATATAAATTGTGCCCACACCCCTGTTAAGATGCAAGGTGTTCCTAATACATACTAATTAGGACCACAATATGTCAGTCCACACCTCTTCCAGCCTTTAATGTGACCCATAACATGAACAGTTCTCTTGTAAAAACCAAGCATTTGGACTCATGTATTGCACCTACAAGGCTAGCCATCTGTGAGGGTCACAGACGTTGTATCAGCATGATGTTTCAGTCAGGCATGATACCTCATGCTGCCATATGTGTCAGTACACTCACTGTGGCATATTTGGCTACAATATCACATTGTTAAGGAAAACAGAGACCACTTCCGACCACATATAGGTTGCAAACATCTGGATATTCCAAACACATCTGTACAGAGGACTGTACAATGGTTTAACCTGCTGCATGTGAAGCAGATGCTGTTACCGCACTATATAAAGTAATGGCAGTGGGAGGTGGTCACCAGCCGTGTATGGTGCACACATCAAAATGGTATAATCCACACAAGATATGATCCACACACACACACACACACACACACACACACACACACACACACACACACACACACACACACACACACACACACACACACACACAGTTGTCAGCATTGGGATTAAAACTCCAGCCTATCTAGGTATTTCAACTATAGTACTATGCAATTATCAGACTCGCCACGGAGATTATATATTTCCACCTATTCCAAAGGTATTTCTAAGGTGGATGACATCAACAGGCCTACTAAACTGGAGTGAGGGAAGTGTAAAGGGTAGTACACAAGTCAAAAATGGTGTAACCCACACGCTACATGATTCTCACACAAACACACACACATTCAAACAATTGCGAGTAGGGTGATTAGGACTTCTGCATATCTAGTTATTGTTACTATAGTGCTATGCAGTTATTAGATGCGCCACAGAGCTTATACAATTTCACCTAGTCCAAAGGTACTTCTAATGTGGATGACATTAACTTGACTACTAAATTGGAGTGAGGGGAAGTGTAAAGGGTAGTACACAGGTCAAAAATGGTGTAACCCAGACACTACATGATTCTCACACAAACACACACACACACACACACACACACACACACACACACACACACACACACACATCCAAACATTTGCCAGTAGTGTGATTAAAACTCCTGCCTATCTAGTTATTGTTACTATAGTGCTACACAGTTATCAGACACACCACAGAGTTTATACAGTTCCACCTTGTCCAAAGGTACTTCTAAGGTGGATGACATCAATAGGACTACTAGATTGGGGTGAGGGGAAGTGTGAAGGGTAGTAAACAAGTCAAAAGAGGTATAAGCCAGACAGTACATGACACACACACACACACACACACACACATACACACACTTGCTAGTATTGGGATTAGAACTCCTGCCTATCTAGTTATGTCTAATATAGTGTTATGCAGTTACCGCAAGCGCTACAGAGCTTACTGAACTTTTATGTGGCCAAAGCTACTGATAACTGCCCAGCTGAGGTAAAGTATTACAGGTGGTCGAAAGTCTGCCTTCTATTCCACCCTTACATTGTGCTAGTTCTTTCTGTTTTGCACTTCAAGTAGCATTATGGCTTGTCACTTCACCAGGTTATTGTATCAAGAAGTGTGGCAAACCTGGGAGCCAGCAGCGGTACTCATTCATCACAGATGTAGCCCCAGTACTTACTAGTTATGTCCACCCCTCCTGGCATGTTTGAAGGGCAGTTTTCTGTGCTTTTACCCATTGACCTGGTGCACTTGTCCATTCTAAAGCACTGTTGCAACTGCCTTATGTACACAGACAACCCTCCCCTCTAAATTCCAAAAATGCAGACCTGTGAGAGTTACCCATATATCACCCAATATGGACATATGCACTCTCCAACAGAGACTGGACTAGCAGGTCAGGAGGATATGATCAACACCTGCACCACACCATGTGGAACACATAGCTCACCATGACACCCACTTTGACAGCGATGACATACAGTGAAGAGACAAAGACCGGCAAGACAGACACCCACTCAGTCACCATGACATGGCACATGGCAAGGGACACATATTTAACCTACACAGTGTGCCCCTTAACCTAAGCTCCTAAGGCTAACCACCTTGCACAATACAGTGATCATGAGTAACTCAATACTGAGTTACACACATATCCCACTCATTAAGTTGAATATGGAGCAGGTAACAGCCAAATATCTATCACATGCCGGCATCCAACACATGACACAGCCAGTCATGACACTCCACAACAACTATGAGTATCACTCTGTATCCATGTGGGTGTGAATGAGTTGGGACACACCTCCCTTGACTACATGACAAGAGACATGGTTGAACTCTATGATTATGTGTCCAGGCAGGTGTGACAGTAGCCCTGAGCAGTGTACCACCATCACCCAGAATGATGCTGTGGTACTATCAACAGATGATTGACTGCAACATTGGCTTACCTGTTTTGTGTCATTTTCAGGGGATCCAGTACCTATCTGCTTGGGATGACATGATTGACAGAACTCACTAACTTGCCACAGATGTCTTACATCTGTCAACACTGGGTTTTCAGGTACTGGCTAAGTGCCTTGCCTCCCCTATGATGCCTTATTTGGCAGTGTTCCTAATGTAATTGCCATCATAACAGCTAGACATGTATGCAATCTGAAGGGCATGCTGCTCAACAGTAGATATCTAATTGTCAGGATGCAGTCACTCAAAGCACTCAGAGTGGAGGGCACATATCTGCTGTAATGGTGAGGTGGTTCACAGCAGCAGACAACAGCCCTGCAGTATCAGGCTATGATGCATTCCACAGCTGTCAGCCCCCAAACATGGACCATACCATACCTCCACAGGTGTTGTCTCCATATTCATTATGCCTGGGAACACCTCCAGACTTGTATCCCAGCATAATGCATTGGAGATAATTCTGGTACAACTGCCTTGGGATAATAGTGCAATCCAGACCATAGCCTGCTATGGGTCCACATCTATGTCCCTAGACTGTCAATGCACATTCCTCGACACCCTACCATCTATGATGGTCCAACGCAACACTGACATAGTATGAGACTTCTGCTACCCCTCCATCACCTGGGGAAAGTAGCCAAGTGCCAGTACAGTGGCCCAACACTTCTGGGATTCATCATTTCCAATGCCCTGGACCAGCTCATACTGACCCCCAGTAGATGATGCAACAACCTTGACCTGTGTTGACTACTTATATATGGGACTGTTGCTCATCCACAGTTGTTAGTCCCTGCATGGTGAGATCCACACAGTTGGTGATCAACATACGTTCATAGGTAGGTACTAGGCTATTAGCCCTGTGGCCTATAAAAGCCTAGCCAAAAAGGTACCCTGGCTTTTGCCACCCAAGAAAATAATTTTCCTGTGCCACTGTTGAGCAGAGCCACAGAGGTGTTCCCTGGGGTGAATATCCTATTTCCCATCCAATAATCAAGATTTTTCTTGAAGAGTGCATGAGGAGCTTTGTTTGATATAGATATATAGTTTATTCCAGAGTATGGGAAGTCTCTGGGACAGGAATCTATCCCTCCTGCATGTTCTGTTTATTGTGGTGACAAGGTTTAGGTCCCTAGAGCATGTAGCTCAAAGGGATTGGGATTTCTTTAAGTGGAGCATGTCCAACAGTTCTGGGTTTAACATAGCTTTGTATGTTAGGCAGAGATCACCTCTGAGTAGGCAATATGTGAAGGAGTAAAGCTGGAGTTTTTTGAGATGGTCTGCATATTGCATCTGTTTGAGGCCAGTAATCCTCTTTGTGAGGTATTTGTGCAGCCTTTCTAGTTGTTGTAGATGTCTTGTGAGGTACATACCAAAAGGGGTGTTGTACTCTATAATGGGTCTAATGAATGATGAGTAGAGGGGAACAATGACCTCTTTTTTTCTGGATGAGAAACCTTTTGTGATGAGTTGTGCCACATAGAAGGATTTTCTGACTACTGTGGTGATGTGATTATGAAAGGGCCGACTACTGCCGACCTGTGTCCCAAGGTCTCATATCACACTTTCGGTGTTAAGTATACTACTGCCATTGTTGTAGTTCATGGGTACAGAGTTTTTACCAAAGGGGATGACAATGCACTTTTTGGCATTGAGCTTGAGGCCATGGCTTTGACACCAGGCATCTGTCTCAGTGAGGCCCTTTTGTAGGATGTCCACATCATTAGGAGTTTCGATTATGGCTCCTAGTTTGCAATCATCTGTGAACTTCTTTAGCCAAAGACCTTCTGTGTTAGGCTGTACTTCAGAGAAGTAGACACCAAACAGGAGAGGACCCAGGATTGAACCCTGTGGTACACAACTTGTCACTGGTCTGAAGTCGGATTTGGAGTCTGCTACTTTCACAGTGTGGGTTCTGTCAGTGAGCCAGTTGGCAACCCATCTTGTGACATAGGGATTTATACCTAGTTTAGTGAGTTTATCTATAATTCCAGAGTGGGGGATGGTGTTGAAAGCCTTGGCAAGATCTAGATAGGCTGTGTGAACCACCTTACCCTTGTCAACGGCTTTGGTGACTGCTTCAAAGAAGTCTATCAGGTTTAGGAGACATGATCTGCCTTTTACAAACCCGAACTGGATGGGGTCCAGAGTTTGGAGATTACCAATGTCTTTGCTTATAAGTTCCATGATAATACGTTCCATGGCCTTGCAGACCAGGCTTGTCAGGCTAATGGGGCAGTAGTTCCCGGGATCCGTGGTGGCTCCCCCCTTGTGGAGTGAGATTACCATTGCTGTGCACCATTCAGCAGGCACAAAGCCTGAGATGAGGCTATGATTGAACATGGTACTTAGGTGGACTGCCAGTTCATTCTGTAGTTTGTGTAGAACGCAGCCTGGGATGTTGTCTGGTCCCATGGATGCTGTGTTCTTGGCTTTGGAGAATGTGGTTTTTACCTGTGCAGCCATGATTACAGGAAATTTGCATTCTTCCGGTATAGAGATGACATGGAACTCAACATGTCAGCCACACCCCCTACAAAGGTAACCACCTTGCAAACCCTCTCCAAAGCTAACTTTGCAGCCATAAAAACAGGGGTGGATGACTTCACTGCACCCATGGCAATTGGAAATAGCTGTATGACTATGGAATCATACACATATGCACTGTACAAACAGGTACATGCATGCATGATACTAGCCAGAGCAAAGAGAACCCAGACTTTGTCCTCCAAACACTGGGAGACAATGTGATGGTCCCCTGCCATTAGTATAGTGTACATCATAAGGAGGACACTGTTGCAGAGAAAGGTGGTGTCCCATGACTGTTGAACTCTCTTATTAGCCTCAAACACAACTTTGGATTCCTCATGGAATCCCCTACAGGTATCTATGATGGCAGACATGCAGCAGACAATCACAACAGCCTTTTATAGTTACATCAACAACCTCCATAGCATTAAACACAAGTGCTGTGAGTTACTGCACAATGCTAATACCTATCCTGAGACATATTTTGGCCACAGTCTTGGCGACCCATTCAGTGCCAGCTTTACCCCTCTCCCCTCCCATAAGTGAAGTGCTGAGTGAATGTACTCTCAAATGCTGTATCCTGTTTCTGTTCTAGGCATCTGTGTGTGACCAAGATGTGGCCCTGCAGCAAGACCAAGGGGTATGGCAGTGTGGTAACAGATCCACCATGTCTTAGGCAGGGTACAGCTGTATGTGCATGGAATTCCCCAGGCTGTAAAACATTGATTTCATATGTCTCACAGATTATAGGGCTGCAGGTTCTACATAGGTATATGTTGATTTAAAACATCTGTTGTAGAGTGGAGAATGGTACGTGTTGTGGTTTGGACACACCTCCGATTGCTAATAACCACAGCCACAGGGGATATTCATCAACCAAACACACTGAGATTACTATTCACACACACACACACCCACACAAACACACACACAAACACACACACACACACACACACACACACACACACACACACACACACACACACACACACACACACACACACACACACACACACACACACACACACACACACACACACACACACACACACACACACACACACACACACATGCACTTGCCAGTACTGAGATCCATAGGTTCATTGCTTCATAGGTGTGTAGAAGGTGAATGGGCCCAGAGGCTCTACAAGGCTAGCCCAAGGGGATATACTGGCATCAGGCCACATGGCAACAGTCTCCAGTGTGGCCCACGAGGATAGTCGCTGGAGTGGTCCCCAGGGGTGGGTATTGTATTCCCCATCCACTCATCCAGATTTCTATCGTGGGTGGCCAGTGATGTGCACTGCTTCACATGTATGTGATTTAAATTCCATAACATGGACAGTGTCTGGGTTGTGCACATGTCCCACATGCATGTTCTTTGAAGTGTGGAAGTGTGCTTGAGGTCTCTGGGGCATGTTGTGTAGACAGATTGGTATCTTCAAATGTAGCATTCCTGACCTACTTTGGTGAGACATGGGCTGTGTAACTGAGGTAGTGATTGAACCTACATAGACAGTATGATACAGGGATTCATTGTAGTTATTGGAGTCTGTCTATACAGGGCATGTGTATAAGGCATGGTATTCCCTTTGTGGGGTACATTTGCACACTCTACAGTTGTTGCAAGTGTCCAGTGGGGAACATGGCAAAAGGGCCACTGTACACATTGATTGGGCTACTGAGGGGATAGACCAGGATGCCATATTCTATTACTTGCTGAATAACACACTGTCATGAGATGTAACACAGCAAAGTACTTTCTGATGTCAGCGGCACTGTTGTGGTCAACAGGCAGCTGACTGTCAACCTGTGTTCCCCTTTCTGCTATAATAACATCACTGATTAGTTGACTAACACCAATGTATTACTTCATGTGAGCCACGGTGTTTCCAAAGGTAATGATGGCACATCTCTTGGCATTGAGGTAATGTCCAGGGTTCTGACAACAGTCATACGTGTCAAGTGGCCTTTGGGCATGATGTCAATATCACATGGATTGGGAATGTTACCACTTACCTAACTGTTGTATGCACACATTATCAGCCAAGGTGCCTTTGTGTTCTAATGCACCTCAGAAGGGTAGATCCCAAACATGAGAGGACATGGGTCCATACCCTGTGTGACACCAGTCATGTCTGGTCATTGGTTTGACATGGAGTCCACTGCAATCACACCATGGGTGCTATCTGTGAGGCAATTTGCAGGGGAACTACTGATATAGTGGTTGCTGCCTAGCCAAGTGTGTTTGTGTATGATTCCTGGGTGGAGAGTGGTCTCTGAGTATTAGAAGGGTTGCCTTTATTGTTAAATAATCCATACTGTCACATAGTCATTGCACATGGCACTACACATTTAGGGCTGTGGATTGTCTACACCAACCTCTACTGTGTTTGACAACTGTTGGCCTTGTAATGTAGACATTGGGACATATACTAGGTCCTCAATATAATAATTTAGCAAAACCCACCTCCCAATGGATCCTGTTATGACACAATCACACCAACACCCACACAGGATACTGAGGACAGTCAAAGACACACACGCAAACACACACACTTGCCAGTACTGAGTTTTGAATTCCTACCTATCTATGTATTGCTACTACAGTGTTGCACAGTTATCGCTTGTGCCATGGAGCTTATAGGATGGATGTTGTCCCAAGATACTTCAAAGGTGAGGAACATCACCAGCCCCTGTAAATACTGGCATTGGGTGATGTAGTGGGTGAGAGATTTCATAAGATATTTTACCCTACACACTCATTTACATTTGCCAGGAGTGAGGTTCTAACCTCTAACTATGTTTTCAGACCTTTATGTTACACATTTACCACATGCACCACTGACCTTACATGGTTTAGCGTTGACAACAGGTACTTCTAAGGTGAATGATATCAGCAGGACTGCTAAAGTCAGGCACTGAGAAGTGTATTGGGTGTAAATGGGGAGAAAATCTTTAAGGAACACACACACACACACACACACACACATATATATATATATATATATATATATATATATATATATATATATATATTTACACACACACACACACACACATATACATATATATATATATATATATATATATATATATATATATATATATATATATATATATATATATATATATATATATATATATATATATATATATACAGACAACCACTTGGCAAGACTGAGATTCAAACCCCTACCTATGTAGTTATTGCTACTACATTGTTACACATTTATCACACACACCACTTAGCTGATAGGTAGAGCAGTGTCCAGACATACCTCCAAGGTGAGTGACATCAGCAGATGTGCTAAAGGAGGGGTAAATGAATTGTAGTGAGTGTGAATGGCCACAAAAACAGGTCTCTACAAAGACACACACTCTCGCTTACACATTTTCACAGTTACCAAGACAGGGATTAGAACTCCTACCTAACTAGTTTGCTATACTATAGTATTACTCAGTTATCGCAAGTGCCATGGCACTTATAGGGCTGCAAGCTGCCCAAAGAGTTATTTCAGGGTGACTGACATCAGGAGGAGTGCTATCGTAGGGCAAATGGAAGTGTAATGAGTGTGAATGACCTCAAACACATTAATCTAGAAACAGACTCACACACAACTTTATATTTGACAGGACTGAGATTACAACTGTTGCATGGATACTTATTTGTACTATAGTGTTACACATTTATCACAAGCACCACTGAGACTATAGGGCTGAGGGCTAACCAAAGGAATTTCTACAATGAATGACATCATCACATCACGTGATATAGGCCACTGGGATGTGTACTGGGTGGGAAAGATCTCATAATGGGATTCTCTCTTTCGCTGTTTGCCTCTCTCTTTCCCACGTCTCTGTGTGTATATGTTTGACATATTATATTATGTTGGCTTTAGATATGTGTGAGTATTTCTATCCAATGTTTGTGTGTGTGTGCATGTGTGTGAAGTATCAATGGTGTAAAATTTGGTGTGTGTGCACAGACAGCTGCGAATAACAGATTTCTGTAGTCAGCTGTGTTGTCAGGCATAGGCTTAATTTCTCTAAGTGTAGGAGCATGCCCAGTATGACCTTCTATATTGAGTGTGTGCATCCATTCCAGGGCGAGTTGGACTCGAGTTCAGGGTTTTGTGTGCTACGGCTACACCTAGCAACCTGTTTCTGCAGGATATCTGTATATAGGTTGCTAATATGGAGACACAATGGGTGTAACATACAGGGGATACTGTAGCTATTGCTGTCTGTGCTGCTTGTGTAACATGGTTGATTGTAGCATAGACTTTTTTGGCATATGTACTGTTTTACACTATGATGTACCATATCATCAACTACTGACAGTTATCATTCCCTTCTCACAGTTATTTACCAGGGAAATACAAGATGAATGAAGCTGAGACCAATATTCTGAGGCATATAGACTACACATTCTGGCACACTCCTGCCACTGTGGTGGGGTGGCTACAGACAATATACTTCTGGTTCTGTGTAAATGGTATAGCACCTTGTTAGTATGCTGGCTGGAGATCCCTTTCTTGTGCTTTTCTCAACTTAATGGAATGGCCATATGCTGCTGGAGCCATACCTCTCAGCTGTACAGATACACCCAGGTTATCCAGAGGCAGGACTCATATCTGGTCAGTTTACCTTCACATTGTGGTTTACAAGCAGTTTTGTGGCTATTCATTCATGGGTTTGCAGTCAGGGGGTAGTATGGCCGACATTAGAGTTTCAGACTTCACACACTACATAACATCCATGCTTCTACACACCCCCTCTGTTATTCTCTCCTCTTCCTAACATTATGAAAGCAAAATCTCAGAGGAATCCCTAGAGGTTGGGCCTTTATTCCAGTAGTATTTAAGGCCTGGTCCACAGTTCTTGCAGTAGGACATGGGGAGGCATGTACTGACATTTTTCAACATGGCCTTGCATTTGTTTTCTGTTTACTGTGGTAGGTTGTTAGTTAGGACCCCCTGACATTCCATCCATTGGCACTATGGTTGAGGCATGGTCCTTTGCCAGAGGACTGTAGGCCATTTGAGAGTGCTGCAGGCCATCTGTAGCAGGCCAGTGCATTCTGTCACTCATACGTTCCCTGGCTGCAAGCCAGTGGATTACTCTGGGTAAGTGGTTGAGGTTTTCCTGTCAATCATTCCTGCTCATACTGATCCACAATTCTGGATGTGGGTTGCTGCTTACAGCTGGTGACACACCTGCATGGGACACCTATTCAACATGCATCATGTATGTATTCCCATACAGAGATGGGTTTGTGCTGTACTCATTTTCTACAGCAAGGATATGACCTGTGATAAACCTGTGGCTGATGGTGGTGTGAACTGGGCGCATGTGTGATATGGAAGCTACTGGCACTTGACTCGCAGATATACCTGGGGCATTCCCCTTATGCTGGCTTGTGTGTGTGTACATGAGCAGCCTGTCATTACTTCATAACTGTGCCTTTTGTGGTCCACAAGTGACTGTCCAGACTACCAGTATTCCATACTAGAGGGACAACTAATGTTATTCTAACCTCTATGTATAATTCCAAAGTTTTGTGCAGTAGACAGTTATTTTATATGCAATCTGTGCAGCTTACTTCCACCTGTGTACTGTTTCTATGTATGGGCCCCCATTCATGGGGTGTCCAGCTTTCCAACGTTGATAGATATTGACATCTTGACAGTGAATATGTACAACTGCTCACATGGATGTAGCTGAGAAGCAGTGTGGTTAGCACTGCAGTTGTTGGAACATGGCCCTGTCAACCACTGTACTATACCTAGGACACTGAGGCACAAACATCCAGGCCCACATGCTGACCACTTCCAGGAAATATTAAACACACAACAAACTTACCACACTGACCCCTGCATATTGTACACATGCAATAGTGTAGATTAGGACAGCTCTGGCAATCTGTGCTTCAGTGATATTACTACTCAAACTTACATGTTACTGCATTTCTACATGGGACTGTGGGGGGTGCACAGCTGAAGACTTTTAACATTTGCAGTGACTGTACTGGTATTTCAGTTACTCTGTTGGCTTCCATTTCATATTGTATTGTGACCTATCATGCAGAAAGGAGGCATATCAGTGGAGTACACATGTTACATTTTAATGGCATTAATTTCAGTTTCAAACTTCTTACCCTTTAGAACTAACATGCAACTGCCAGACCTGTTGTGGTATGTCTGCGTAGGTCTGGAGGGGGGCTGTTCACCATGGCCATCATTTGGGGGCCTTAGCCTGGCCTTTCTTTATGGTCATCTACACCTGTCCTGCAGGGTGAGGCTGGTGGTGGGTATGTGACCCTCACTGACATCCATGTGTGTGACCTATTGTCATCCACATTTATTTGGGTCATCACATGTACTGCGGTGGGAGTTGTCACCTTGTGTAGTACTGCCTAGTATGTTGACATCAGTATTTGTTATGGATTTCCTGCTGTCCCATATGGCTGTCTGCTGCTATCGCATTCAGCCATCCAATTCCCTTGAATGTTTGCATCCATATCATACATACAACTGTGAGAACATACTACTCCATTCAATAATTGATAGGAAGGGTGAATTACCTTGTTGCTGAGCCAGTATTGAAGATGGTGCTGGAGGGCTGACTATGTCAGATGCAGATAGCACACTCCCTATACATGGTAAAGCACAGGAAGTGTCATGTTTAGCATCCCCTTTACTGTATGTGCAAGGTGGAGAGAGGTATCAGTCCCTGGGTCCCTACAGTATTGCCTCTTTCCCAAGGCAATGCATGCCCTATAGGCAGAAGGAGGCATGCCCAGTATGCCCATATACTGGGCATACCTCCTTCTGCCTACAGGGGCAGGCTCAGAATGTTCCCCCTGAGTCCCTCTGCATTTGTGCTGGCCTTGGCAATGGTGGGGGACTGTGTGGCCCTGCCCTGAGCTGTTCCTGCTGAAGTTGTTTCCACAGGATCATATTGTGTAGCATGGCAAATACTACGAGCATTTGTGTACATGTGCTGGAGAGTACTGCAAGGCTCCAACGGATATGTCAAGGCAGCAGAACTGTGACTTGAGCATCCTAAATACATACTCTACAATGATCCTGGTTTGTGCCTGTGCCTCATTATGGTGTTCTTGTTTGGGTGTGTGTGCATTTCTGATGGGTGTCATCAGCCACGGCTCCAGTGCATAGCCAGCATCCCCCACTAGATGGCCATATGGGATGTCCCCCCCCCCCGGCAAACCCCTGATATAGCTGTGAGCAATGCCAGATGTGGGACTCATGATAGCTTCCATGGCCACCAGCACACATGTTCATGATAATGCCCTGGGCATCACACAACCTGGCAGTTGATGGAGGGGAAGCCCTTGTGGTTTATGTAGACCCTACTCCACTCACCGGGTGGTGCATTGATGTGGATGTGCATGCAGTCTATAGCACCAACTACCTCATGGTATTCTGCTGTACGGTGTAAGAAACGCATACTTCTGGTCAATGCCTCATGGGCGGTGGGGAAATATATGTGCTCATTGGCATGTGGTATCATGGCATCCAGGAACTGGTGGAGTACCCTGGATGCTGATGCCTGTGAGCCCCTCATGATATCCCCAGTTGGTCTTTGGAAGGTACCTGTGGCTGGTATTCTTAAGCCTACACATACCTTAGTATCTACTGGGAGGAGTTCCCCTCTATTAGGTCTGTATATAAGGTGTGGCTGGCACAGCTCAATGATTTGCTGTAGAATGTCCCTGTTCACCCTATAGCGCTCCACTATCTCCAGCTCATGTAGGCCCTGGTAGGTTACCCTGGGTCTGTACACTCTTCTCCTCCTCCTCACTGTGGGTTGGTTGTCGGCATTCTCCTCATCACCACCCTCAGTCTCTAGCACATATTGATGGAGTAAAGCAGCAGCAGCATGTAACATTTTTAGTTAGTTTTTCCAGTTAAAAATCCCATGTCTGTATACATTGGTGGTGTAGAGTTTCTGGGAAAAAACAGTCTGAAAGGTGTTTGCATAGTTTATAGCAGTGTGCTGGGCTGCTGCATGTGTAATTGGTTGATTCTGATACATTCCACCTGCCAGCTATGCTAGTTCCCCTTGATTGCCTTCCTACTACTGTTTCTCTTTCCAAGTTCCTCCCTATTTAAGCCCCGAGATGTGCCACGCATACCCAGTGCTGAAATGTAAACAGTGCTGCCATTTCCTTTTTTTTTTTTTTTTTTTATGTTTCAACCCAGTGAGCAGCATGCAAACCTGTTTAGCTATGTAGACAGGCTCAGGCACATCTGACACACACCCTTCCTTAGCTGTGCTTAGCTAAGGGCAAACATGGGCCACAGAAGTCCATTGAGCTTACAGCAGGCATGACACACCCCCTTATGAAGTCATTCAGCTCTTAGACTTGCACTGTTGTATTGATACATCTACATGGTTAGGTACAAGCTAACACTTTGAAGAAATATGTGATTCAGTATAACTCCCTTCATTTGCATATCCCAGTGTGTAGGTCATTAGTTACTGCACTAAAACTGATCCTTTCCCCTTGACAACCAGTGCTCCCTGATATTGTTTACATTCTGCATGCCATTGACTATAATGGCAAAATGCAGATTTACCTTAAAATTGAGGTTTCCCATTTTTTTTTTATTTTTGGCCTGATCCCATTTGCCTGCTGCCCTGTGCTTAAACGGCAGAGATCGGCCAAAAACAAGTTTCATTTTCATAATAATTAATCAGTTTTTAATGCCAATGTTCTTATATTTGGCCATTGGCATGTCTGATGTACATAATACATACGTTTTCATGAGCTGTACACAGCCACATATCACCAATAAGTGCACCAGCCTCTTCTTTTTAAAAAAGACAGGATTTATTCCAAACACGCTGCCATACAAACATAAAAACACCACTTGACTGTAAAACAGTGTTATGTTAAGCGCTTTGACCCACTACAACGTGGGCTTCCTCAGAACACGTTTTCATGAGCTGTCATTTTGTCAGTTGCAGAAATTTACTCAATTATTTTCTGAATACATTTCTGCACTGACATTGTTCTAGCACAGAGACCTGGCAGCTTGGTGAATCACTAAATCACTTAATTTGTATGGTTTTTACCAGCAAATGAGGTGATTTACAAAGTTGCCGGTTTTCCGTGCTGGAACAGTGTAGGACCACTCATGGACGTGAAAACGGCACTATCCTGAATTGCTCAGCAGCCATTTTCCATGCGGGAGCTCTTACACTGTTCCTGCATGGAAATAACGGCTTCCTGAATCCTGGGGTATACTGGGGACACCAGCTATTATAAGCCTTAGATGAATAAAACAATTTATCAGGTAGGTAAAAGAGCTGCATGGAGGTCCCATTTGCTAAAAGGATACAAAAATGACATATTGGTGGCTGTAATTCATCTGAATTGCTGAACGTTAAGTCTTTTTGGATGATATACATATTCCATTGAAAATAGCAGAACAAATGCTGAACTTGAACTTACTTTCTAGGTGAGAAGCAAAGCCCCCAGCTCTCTCTTACGTAAACTGCACATTATCTCTACACAGGGACTTTCCCTTTCCCAGAGATACAGCAAATGTGCAGTTTAACACAAATGTGCATTGGAATTCATTTGGCAATTGTACAAATTCTTGATGCCTAGTGCACTGGTCTAGTATCTGTTCATTGATGTCTTAGTCAAATTCTGCATTCAGTGTAAAGCAGCCACTTGAACATGGAATATGAACTTGTGTTTTATATAAGTGTAAAGCCTCATGACCACCCCTGTTTGTTATACAGTAAATTCAGTATCATCTCCTCCTTGAGGAAAGAGAAGTAAAATGCTCATTCAGTGACAACAAATGTCAAAAATAGGATGTTTTTCAAAATGTTGTTACAGCAAGATCTTATGTACATAATAGGTTTTACAAGTTTGGCTTTTATGTGTCAGTGCTTACCTAAGGAATGTGTATGCCCTAGGTTCTAGTGCAGCATAGTTGTGTTGAGCTATAGCATCAATAACAGTCTGTGCAGTACTGGCAGTGCCTCATATAAGAGTTTCTTAAATATGATCTGTAATGGTTTATTGTCTGTTTCAACAAACACATTGTCCTGAAAATGTATTCAATGAATCATTCATTGAGCTTCCTACCATCCTATTCTATAGCAAATAACTATTTCTTGTTTGAGAGTACTTTTTATGTCATCCCATTAGGATGTGGACCCATAATATATTGGTTTATTCTCTTTCATAGTTACTGCAATCACTGCAGACATTCCTTTCTCTCTGGAATCTACTTGTAACCAGCTGACTTATTAACATCAAGATGCTTTAACATGAACATTTCACCTATAATTGTTTAAACATTTTTGCTTAGTTCTCTTGTACTATTCCACTTCATGTTCCAATAACATTTTTAGCTGAAACTTTATATGCAATATATTCAAAATAAATTATGAAATATATTCCATCATGCTATAACATTTTATGAGAGGCTGTCCTCAGGATCTGACATTTCCAGTGCTGTTTTCATTTTCTCAGTGTCTGGTTTCAAACCTTCAAATGACAAATCACATAACTGTGTCCTGTAATTGCAATTTTACAGTTAATTATACTCAGCTTGATTAAGATCTGTCTCATGCTCTTCATTAATTTAGCCAGATTTAGGCCATGCTCTTCTTTGGCCTTACTTAATACTAGCATGCCATTATTATTTTAACAACACTCTCAAGTGCTTCAATGATCTACACACCAGCTTTCTGAAAGACTTCAGTTACTGACAATATGCCAAAATGGAAGGTTTAAAAATATATCTTCTCATAGACAAAATGAAAATGCACATCTGAAACTCTCTTCATCATTCTTGATGTGTTTAAGTCCCTGGTTTGTATCAGGTACAAAATATGCTATGCTCGTGGCATAGCACTCACCACCTTTTGAACTGAATGAGGAGAGTATTTCTCTCTCTTTTTAACTATAACAAGATCCTATAACTCAATATACATATGCATTTCATCTGGTTTCAAAACAATGTTGCTTTTAACCCATTCAGTGGTCTAAGATTGTTTGTTAACCACACCATATGCTTTATATGTTTCACTCCTTGAGCAATCTAACCTTTAAAAGCTACTCAGGAATCTTTTTATCATCTTCTGCTACAAACACTGATCTAACTGACTACAATAAACATCTGGTAAGCAATGTATAGTAGTAAATAAACTGCCATATGTTCACTTCATCTAAAAGTATTCAGGATACAATATTTTTTATTTCAAATGGGACCTTGTCTTGAGGAAAAAAATGGGTAAGAAAATGTTGGTGCTGAAGACAAGACAATTATGTAAGGCCACACAGCAGGGTGTGGCAGGAATAGAGCAAAGAAGCTGAAAACAGCAGCCTTTAACCTCAGTTAATCTGGGGTATAAAAAGTAACTTCACATCTACTATACACATATGCAATAATCCCCACTCTCAATTAAACTCATCAATTAATTTCCCCAAGAAGGACCTGGATGGCTACAAGGGGACCTGCAAGTGCCAACATCAGATCTAGGGCATCAAGCTCCTTGCTGACCAATAGGTTGTGGGCTTGATTACCGTACGTCTGAATCTATGAACATCTTGACTACTGTATGAAGTCATGTAAGTCATATAATGAACACATCAGAGTACTGCAATAGTGTAAAGGAAAGGCACCAAAAAAGTGTGTGAGATAGCAGGGGAAAAGTTAGGACTAGTGACTAGAATAGCTAGAACTTTTCTTATAAGAAATCAGAAAAGACAGTGGGAACATGATAGTGTTGATAAGATCATGTGAGGGAGATATGAAGAAGTCATCTTGAACAGAAAAAGTAGATAAGCAATGAGGGGACATAGTTCACAGATGGCAGGAGCTAACTACTCCCTGGACCTTCAAAAGTATTGTTTTCTAGATAGGGCTGTTGATCTATGGAAATAATTACTGAAATAGTTTGCAGTAATGGAATCTTCAGAGGCATTCATTGTGACATGGAGCAGGTAGGGAAAGAATGAGTGTGATGGAACTGTGGTAGACTGATGACTGTACTTAAACAGCAGACTAGATATACATGCTATCCCCAGGATTCATCAAGCTCCATGCAAGAATAGTGTTATTCTTGCACAGACAATTCCATGGCCGTCTAAGACAGCAGCACACCCTGCATATTCATGAGGGCACGCTGCTGTCTACACTAGATGGCCATGAAACCAGAACAAGTGTGGGGGGGGTGTCCAAGCACTGCTTGCACAGTACACATGCCCCCTGCACTCTAGAATTGCCATACGGAAATTCTAAAGCTAGTAATAGTGTCTGGGGACACTGTTATCACAAGATAACAGTGTCCGCGGACAAAATGCATAAGCACCCCCCCCCCCCACAAAATAAAACCAACTGTCCAGATCATTGCAGAATGTCCAGAGCATTCCCTCATATTTTTGGCCTTTTTTCATAAAATGTTTCCTGTCTGTGAAAGCTGTGAGATGATTTAAGGGAATAATAATGTTAAAATTTAAGGGATTATTATTGGGTTATTGGGATGATCTTAAACTTTTTAAATTTTTTTCCCATCCCCAGTAAAGTTTAAGCATGGCTGAGTGGGTGTGCATGTAGCGCAGCTATCCTCAGCCTAGCTTACACATTCCAATGTGCTAAACAGAAATGTAGAGCCACAATAATGAAAATGAAATAGCGTAGTTGTGGGATCTTTTGCTTAGCATGAAATCATTCATGGTTCAAGCCCCAATGCAATCCATTAATTTATATTTGTGAAAACAGCAGTAAAAGTATATTTATTAGAAATAGGTAGTGAATAATATATGTTTGTTTACTAGGGTAGTGTAACAGGTCCAAATGTGAGGTGATAGTGTAGTACAGATGTGTGAAACTCCCACATAAACACAAGTGTCCCATACAGTCTAGCCACAAAAGAATGTAATATAATGAAAGTACATAAAATGATAATGATAATAATAATAATAATAATTATTATAAGTAATACTACTAATGATAGTCCATAAAAATAACAGCTGAGCAATGCTAAACTTAGCTCAGCAGTGCTTAGCTGGAGTAAGCATTGCTGAAATATGTATGCTTAGCAAGAATTAGAGTAGGTAATTGGATTTGCACACCGGTAAGCAGGGCTTAGCATCTACCCCTTTAAGCAATGCTTATCTATGTTAAGTGGGTTTGCCTGGCACTTAGCTTAGCTCAGCATATTTAAAACTGTCCAATCATGGCAAAGGGAAGGAAAGCATCCCTATTTAAACCTCACAGATGGGAATACAGCTCATAACCAGTTGTAGCTCCCCACTATAGGCACTATGGCTGGTGTTGGCGAAGGTGTGCTCTTTCAGGCACAGCGCTGGGGCACTCAGGAGTCCTGGGTCATAGTCAGACTCCTTATAGAAAACCATGACATGAGACTGCTGCAGGACCAGTACCAGGGCTTCCAATACCAAGCGGAGGCCTGGTAACATCTCACCTGCAATCTCACTAGTGCTACTGGCATCCCTCAGACTGGTAAGCAGGTCCAGCACCACTTTGCCAACTTGAAGCAGAGGAAGAGGGGAGCTCTTGGACCAGTGGGTCCAAGATGCCCAGGCGGGGAATGCTCCAGGCATAAGCATCAGTCACAATAAGTGTTTTTCAAAGTTCAGCCTGTGTATGTGATGGATAGGTATGCATAAATGTTTTTTTCTTCTCTCCTGTACAGCTGCAGATGAGAGAGCTGTGAACATGGACACCCACACCAGCAGGCTGCTAAGGCTCTGTCACAAGGTTGGTGAGCAACAATCTAGCTTGCAGGATTCAAGACAAATAAATAAAAATGAGTATTATGTCACCTTGCAATATTTAAAAATGGGTATGGTTTGTACTGTAGGAGAGTAATACTGGCATACAGGTTATATATCAATAAAATCGTAAGTACTTGTCAATAGAAGTCAGAACCCCAAACAGGTTGCGTTTACTTTGGTATTGTATGAATTGAAATATGTACAGTTTATGCATAGCAACTATAGCTCTGAAAGCATTAAACAATCAAGGCTCATCTGACAAAAGATTGTGAAGTTGTAAAACTGCAGATTAGCTATATAAAGAAAGTATTATAGATAAAACAGTCAACCAAAGCACAATAAGTTTTCAATAGCTCATTCTGATGAAACACAAACTTGTATTTTTTGCACAAACAGGCACGGTTTGAATCCTGGGAGTGGTAGTAAGCTGTATGCATAATTTCACCCAGAATTTTGTGAATGTATGTAGAAATAGTCAGGTAGGGTTAACAGAAATTTCCTCCACAGGTCTGCCAGGTAAGAAAAGGTATAAAGTAGCTATAAGAAGGCTGTAGTTATACTGTGTCCAACACCAACTGTCCAACCCCAAGGCTGTAAATGACAGCAAGATAAGTACATACACCAAGTAGCCTCCCTCAAGACATGTTCCTCAAGTGTCATGCTGCCACAGCTAGTGGTCACTGCTGCCAACAACCAGGGTGACCGATAGAAATCAAGGCAGAGTATGGCAGTAGTGCACACGTGCGCACACACACACACACACACACACACACACACACACACACACACACACACACACACACACACAGTATGAGTGAACATATGTAACCTCGACTATGTGAATATGGGTAGAAACAGTCAGGTAGTGTTAACGGAATTTCCTACACACAGGTATGCCAGGTAAGAAAAGCTATAAAGTAGCTATAAGAAGGCTGTAATTATCTGTTCACTGCTTATTACATGGAATTATGCACCGGCACCAGTAACAATCGATAGTCCATTTATTGAAAGATAAAACGTTAAAACAACAAAATTTCCATAAAAAGTTAAGCACTTTCATCTACTCTTTCTTAGACTTCATCAGAACCATTAATTATGTTCCAAATAGCTTATTTAAAAACATTTTGAAAATGCATATGCCTATCAGAGACTGCAAATCATTAATAATCAATTAACTTTTTAAAGTGCTCAGTGTATAAAATACTTTGACAAATACAATTCAATGACCTAACTATAGTCCTTTTTATTCATAGTTACTTAATTATATACCCATACCCCCTACTAAATATGTATAGTAATAAATATATTCTAAAAAATGTGTATACCAAAAAATGGATGAGAAATATGTATCTAAAATCTCTAATAATCAAAACATTAAAATGCTGGCAGTGGATGCATAAAAAAATATATCACAAAAAATTCAACTCTTTAACTATTATTTTCTAAAATAGGTTTGATAGAAATACTATCATTAATTCCTGGGTGTACGGAAGCAGAAAAAAGAAACTGGGTGATCGTGAAGCTAGATGACAGATTAGATTTAATGCTTCCGTACACCCAGGAATTAATGATAACATTTCTATCAAACCTATTTTAGAAAATAATAGTTAAAGAGTTGAATTTTTTGTGATATATTTTTTTATGCATCCACTGCCAGCATTTTAATGTTTTGATTATTAGAGATTTTAGATACATATTTCTCATCCATTTTTTGGAATACACATTTTTGGAATATATTTATTAGAATACATATTTAGTAGGGAGTATGGGTATATAATTAAGTAACTATGAATAAAAAGGGCTATAGTTAGGTCATTGAATTGTATTTGTCAAGGTATTTTATACACTGAGCACTTTAAAAAGTTAATTGACTATTAATGAATTGCAGTCTCTGATAGGCTTATGCATTTTCAAAATGTTTTTAAATAAGCTATTTGGAACATAATTAATAGTTCTGATGAAGTCTAAGAAGGAGTAGATGAAAGCACTAAACTTTTTATGGAAATTTTGTTGTTTTCACGTTTTATCTTTCAATAAATGGACTATCGATTGTTACTGGTGCCGGTGCATAATTCCATGTAATAAGCAGTGAACAGATATTGTTTGTGTTTTTTACTTGTTGTCTGTTCCTGGTACGTTTTGTTTCAAGGCTGTAATTATACACTGTGTACAAACATTCTGCTGTCCAACCCAAGGCCACAGGTTGCTGTAAAGTGAAGTAATACCTGTAGAGTAATGATTAGAGCTATGGTCATTAAATATGTGAGCAAATGAAGCGTATACAGTTGTTGATTGACATCTCTCTCTCTCTCCCACCTTATCTGCACCAATAATCTAAACACATAAATCGATGGGTATGTTTTTCGCAAAACCTGTTGTTGGGACATGTGTCCTATTGTTCTACAAATATTGAAATGTTTTTCTATTAATATTCCCTGTTCAAATACTATTATTGGTGGCCTGTTGCTATCAATACAACCTGCATGCTGTTATAATGACCACTGTGGTTCCATATATGCATGTGTTCTGCTATGCAACTGTTCCAAATCTGTTATTTTGGGTTAATGGGAATACCTATGCATGTTGTTATAACTAATCCTGGAATGTGTTTTACATGACTAACCAACATATGTTCTAAAACTGCAACACCATAGCACATCTGGGAAGGCCGATCCCAGTGAATCAGCCTCTCCCGCCTCATCTGGCCATGGCACCGGGCCCCATCACATCTGGGACCCACCCCAGGACCTCCTCATCCGCTGGTCCTGCACCACCTTCAGGTGGAACTGCCTCAATAGATGGGGTTCGTTCCCTCCCTGGGAGTGGGCACAGACAGGGTCCTGTCACTCAAAGCCAGGACCTGAGTCTGGTGTGTAGTGAGCTCCACAAGGAATTTGAAGATCTTATACATCAGCTTGAGGGCTGCATGGCACATCTAGAGGGTCAGCCTGCCCCTCCTGCTCAGCCCTCAGCACAGCCACCTTAGGGGCCGTGAAGATGCAGTGGTGACTGCCCATGGGTGGGGACCTCAGTCCCACTGTATCCATTTGGGGGCTCATGGGTGTCCGATTACCAACCACCCCTCCCCGTCCAAGGTGTTTACCTCCACATGTCATATACAACCCCTGTCTGCTGTCTTGTCTGTCTTCCTACCCAACCTACCTCCCCAAATATACCTACTATCCTTCCCCAACATCCCACTCTCACCTAAAAAAAAAAGGGGCAATATGTTCCCACAAAAAATGTCGCCCCATACATAGATGTCCATTTTACACATGTGCCCACTGCACACATGTTATCTGGTCTAATTGGCTTCATGATACATTATTGTTGTCTTCACCCCTCTCTCAGGGGTTTGAGTGTCCAAATTTACCTCCAAATTCTGTATATATGCACAGCTATTGCTGTAGAAGAAATGGACAGCTATGGACCTTCCCTACACCTGTCCTGCACATCCCTAGCCATCTTTCATATTGTTTTTCCCTCTTCATGCCCCCTTTTTCACCACTTTCCTATCACCCCTTTTTTCTTTTCTTTCAAAGAAAGCACAGGAGTAAGCGGGGGTAAGCATGTTTGCCCTGTGCTAAGCAAAGCTAACTCAGATTAAGCACTTTTAAGGCTAACTATGAGTAAGCATAGTTAACCGTACGTTAGTATTGCTTACTGCCATGCAAACCTGCTTACAACTGCTTAAAAGTGCCTTAATCACTCTGTATCCAGCTGCCCTTCTTCTGGCCAGCAACAAAATAATCAGCCATGCTCAGTCTTTAGCCCGGGATGTTATATACCATAGTCATGGCAATTTAACACTAGGCCATCTTAGCTGTGCAATATTAGTATGTTTTTTACAACATATCCTGCAGTACAGTCAGTCTAAAATAGGAAAGACACTGTCCAGTCAGGAATGATTGTTATCTACAAATATATACATGAAAAAAAATCTTTACATATATAGAGAGATAGATAGATATGTGTGGAGATATATATATATATATATATATATATATATATATATATATATATATGTATATATATATATATATATATATATATAAAAACAATATACAAATATATTACCAAGAAATACCGCCGTGTGTGTGTGCGCCGTGTGTGTGTGTGTGTGTGTGTGTATATATATATATTTGAGTGTGTGTATATAAAGAAAATAAATAAATAAATATATATATATATATATATATATATATATATATATATATATATATATAGACACATATATATATTATATATGCATACATGTCTCTAAATGCCCATATAAACATATGCGGCTGATCGACCACCCATAACTGCGGCAGCATGCAGAGCTGGATACAAAAGGACCTATGACACTCACATCTGCCCCCCAGTACAAATAATAAGTGAACAGTATGCTGCTATAAAATCATGATAGGCCATACACAATGGCCACACATATACAATAACCTCTTAGCAAAACAACTACAATGAGTGAAGATAGTAAACAAAAATACAAACAGACAGTAATTCACACAAGTTCATTTTACTCTGATGTCTTTGCCAAAGCCTTCAAGGAGTAACACATTACAAGAAATACTTGCCTTAATTAGAGGAAGCAATTAACACTTAAGTACATTTAAATACACAGCCTTCAGTTACATTTCTCATTCAACCCCCAGGGGATAAAGTATCACATTTAAAAATATACATTGATTCTGTACATAATATTTGTTCTTTTATGACTGTTTGATCAAACTGAGAAACAGACTTTTTCCAAAGCAGTACATTGTAACCCACTACACTTAATTACATGTATATACACAGCCTCCAATTACACTACTCATTTAACCCCTTAGGGGATAAAGTATCACATTTAAGAATTTAAACTGATTCTGTACATAACAAATGTTCTTTCATGACTGCTACTCCCACGGTCAGAATGATTAAAATGTACAGCTATAGAACTGTCTTCTTTCTCATCAGTAATATGTCTCACATGTTCTAACAGCCTACTTTTAAAACACTTGTTAGTCTCCCCCACATAAAATATGTTACAAGGGCATCTAAGAGCATCCTCGATGCACCAACCTCTTGAATGTATAGAGTCCAACATGTTGTCCACCCTTTCCCCTCAGCAGGAATGACAGAACAAAATAATGGTAGACCCTATCTATCGACCTCCTACTGTATGGCATATGTATAAAGCCTGACATAATTTGGGACAGAGGCCCATAAACATGGCCATATTTGAAATATTGCTGTTATACACTGAGAAATGTGCTGGTGTTACAGGGTTTGTTGTAACATATCTTTTCTGAGGGATATAAAGTCTGAAACACAAATGGATGTTAACATTTACTGATTGCAATCACCAGAGTATGCTACTGATTTGCCAAGGATATCACTTGTCTGGGGAACAGACCAAACATAACAGGCAAACCTCTGGCCATTTTGTGGATAGCCCTACAGCTGAGAGCTATGCAGACACAGAACTTTGTCAGACTGAAACCCATGCAGAAGTAGCATGGTCAGACAAATCCTGTTGAACAAGCAGCATTCAAAACATATAACAGCAATACTCACATTCTGCCCCTAAGTCTTGAATCTTCTCCACCATTTAGTTGGCTTGCATCCACAGGTCTTGTTCTAAGAGGTATTAACTCACACACCTCCAGGATGTCTTCCTCGGAGGTAAGGGAAAGGGCCAATGTCCACATGGAGTACTCAATTATAGGAGTGTGTAGCCATGACATTGGAATAACTACACAGCTGCTCTGCATGCACTCAATAACTGGGGAACACCAATTGGTGCTCAGTCCATCACATGGTCATGAGCATTACCTACAAAAGAGAAGCTGCCATCTATTCATCCACCTCTGTCATAGACAGTCCATCAGTGCAATGCTGAAGTAGTGGGATAAAAAAAGATATATCTGTGAAAAATCCAGAAAAAAAGGTATGTGAAACAAGTAAGCATGTAGTTGAATGCAGTAGGAGGTCTGCAATAATGGAAAATAGGAGTTTGAAACATATGTCTCAACATATACTGATGTACTGCTGAACAGCAATGATGGTCATAGCATGTTGCTCTGTCTGTAGTGACTAGGCCAGCTACTGGGATGTAATACATATCCATATGTTACCTGGGCATATAACTATGATACATGTTTTGTCTTGTAAATATAAGACAACTATACAGAGCATGTGCAGAGTAAAGTACTGTTGCAGAAGTGTGTGGAAATGCTTGTGATACAGTGAGTTCATACCATTCAACTGTACGGTCTTATAAGCACAAGTGTGCCTGATATCTGTAGTTGCTTACACATAGACTTGTGTTATGTTGGGCAAACCATTGTCAAGTCTGTTAACAATGACACCGTAACATAATAGCCTAGATATGAATGTGGGACATCCTCCAGGTTAGCACTGTGATAGCAAAGTCTACTGTGCAATCAGCTTAGTTATCTATGTATGTAAATAAGTTGTGCATATTCTACTTGTGTGTAATATCAGTTTCAGTGCATACAACAGACATTAATGTTTACAGGTACTGGTTGTTGCATTGCCATGATAATGATATGGGTAGTAGAATAGGCATGATTATCAAGTTGTAATTGGGGAAGTGTGCAACTGTGTTATGACCCTCTGTCCATGCCTACCACAAACAGCTATCTGAACACCTACATACAGTGGATAAAGAGTGTACACACCCCTGTTGAAATGCCAGGTTTGTGTACTATACAAAAGTGAGACCACAGAAGATCTTATCAAAACATTTCCCACCTTGAATGTGACCCATATCCTGTACAATTCTATTGACAAACACACAAATCTGTTAGGGGAGAAAATGTAAAACATAAGAAATGTACTATAAACTGTTTGCATACATGTGCACAGACATAGCCCACTATTTGGTTGATTCACTTCTTGCAGTAATCACAGCATTCTCTTTTTGGTTACACATATGCCATCAGTTAACAAGACTCTGGTTAACCCCAAATAATGTTCAACTGTCCTAGTAGGATATATTTGACATTTACCCAGTTGCCTGCAACAGCAAAAGACATGTTTGGCAGAGAGCATACAAAGCATTGAAAGGATCTCATTGTGTAAAGGTACCAGTCAGGAGAAGAGTAGAATGTGTTCCCAACATTGGATGTATCATGGAATACAGTGCAGGCAGTCATCAGACAATGGAGAAGATATGGGACAACAGTGACACTGCAAACAGCTGGACATCCATCCAAAATGGATGGCATGACAAAATGACAACTGGCCATGGAGGCTGATGGGGGACTGACAGCAACAGTGAAGTAGCTGCAGGAATGCCTGCCAAGTACTGGGTGTGCACCACATGTGACAACAATCTTCTCTATACCCATATGTCTGCCCTATGGGGTAAGGTTGCTAGATGGAAGCCTTTCTTATACAGAAAAATGGCCAGGGCATTACCAAACAGTACATCAAGTCTCCAAAAAGCATGTTGGACAATGTGTCATGGTCTGATGACACCAAGGTTGAACCATTAGTCCACATTTCCAAGAAGTATGTTTGGCCCAACACAACACTTTGCATCACTAAAAGAACACCATCACCCTGGTGAAGCATGATGGTGGCAGTATCATGCTGTGGTGTTGCTTTTCAAAAGCTGGAACTGGGCCTCCACTCAAGATGGATGGAATTATAAACAGTTACATATAGCAACCAGTTTTGTCCCTAAACCTTCAGTCATCTGCTAGAAAGGTGAAGATGAAGAGGGATTTTGTCTGCCAACATGAGTATGACCCCAAACATACATCCAAAATCGGCAAAAGAATGACTTCACCAGATGGAAAGTACAGTTTGGGAATGTGCCATCCAGACCTACATCCAATAGACAATCTGTGGGTTGCCCTGAATAGGGATGTGCACAAGATATGCCCTCAGTAAATGACATATTTGTAGCATTGTTGGAAGGAAGACTGGTCAACTATTACCAAGTAAAGATGTGCCATAATGATAGAATCTGACCTAAGATGACTAAATGCTGTCATTATCTCAACAGGTGCTTCCACAAAGCATCTGTGTAAGGCTATGCACACTCATGCAAACAGCTTATTGCACTGATTTTAATTTGCATATGTTTTCCCACAACAGATGTTATGTTTTCAATGGAATTGTACAGGATATAGGTCGCATTAAAGGTGGAATTGTTTGAAATTAGTTACTGTGGTGCCAAGTTACAATAGCACAAGGACCAGGCATTGCAACAGGGGTGTATACACATATATAACCATGGTAACTGTATGCACTCTGCAATACCTGACCTGTAAAAGCCGCCTCCAGCAAGGTAGAGTAATCCCCTTTGGTCGACAGCTGCAATACACAAACCACATAATAGGTTCCTATATTGTTATACAGGGCCACATAGGTGCAGACAGCAACTTGGAAGCATGTCCACCACTATCTGTACAAGCATGTAAGGTCACAGGTGACTCCATGTAATGTAAACTATGAGTACAAATCACACATATCCACACTGCCAAAGCCAGTCACAAGGGTGTCTCCACATATGTTGTCAGTCCCAGAGGCTACAACACACTTTGCCATGTACTGGCATTAAAGCACACCTCATACATACATGCCATGGATATAGGCCACCTGCATCAGACAGGTTAGCTGTGAACATCACCCCCTATCTTCCCATCCCTATAGGGGAATATGCACATCAACTGCACTCCTTCCCTCATCAGTGGTGAGCAGGTACATACTGCCTACTGAAAGCCAACAACAGCAAGTCTGCATGGTGCCTGATAACATCCCTGTCTGCATCCTACATAAACTCAGGTAAGTGCTCATAGTGCCATCACACACTGTATTCAAACACAGCCTCGGCAACATCCACACATCATCCACATGGAAGATGGTCACTGTCATCCCTCTACACAGAAATGAACGACGAACAGAGGTTTATGCAATTAACTGTCCATCGTTTAGGGAATATGACACATCAGGACCAGGAAATGCAAGCTAATATTGTGCTAATATATTACAGGGGTATGGTGTAGGTGAGTGCTGGCAAGAAATATTCACTGTTGATGTGCAATTTCTGTCCATACTTTTGACAACTGTATAAGGTATTATGATGCACTTCACTGTTTGTCTTCCATGCAGGATGCATCATGTCCAGAATTGTCTGTACAGTGTAGCAGAAACTGCTGAATTGTAGAATTCCTAATACAGCACTACGACATGATGTTTGGACACAGCCAGGGACATCTGTGGGAGCGGACCACCCTGTGGAATGACCTAGTCCACAGGGTAAATGATGACGGCCTGCACACAAGAACATATGAGCAGGTCCGGCATCATGCAAACAACCTCCTACATAATGCTCGGTGAAGGGCTGCTGCCATAGCCAGGGAAGCAACAGCCACAGGTGGGGGCCCACTCATGCAGCCCCCACTTACAACAGAAGAACAGCTCCTCGCCAACCTTGAGGCACCCCCCAAAAGCAGAACATCTCCATGAAGCTAGCATCATGGATGTGGATGCCCCCAACACAATGGATGAGGAGCATGCAGATGATGCCCTAGTGCACATTACTAGAGTACTTTAGCGTACATAACCTGTATCTTTAGAGTATCTACATGCATATGTCAGATAAGGTAATAGTCGTGGACGGGGTTTGGTAATGCACATAAGAGCACATCTATGGTGATGGGCAGCATATTTTGTACTGTTGAGGGTTGTATTGTTAATGTGCAGAAATGCTGCTACCCCCTGTACCAAGGCCACATGTTGACGGTACCTCTCTCCCACACATATTTAGCTTCCTCTGGTCTACTGGGACAGCAGCCTGTAGCTGGTGAGTATGCATTTTTTTGTGCTTTGCCAGTACACACCTAGCCATATTGCTTGATGCCCATGTTCACTTATGGTTGTGTTAAATGCAATGGATCACAGTGGCCACCACTGGGGTCTATCTGAAGGATAATGTAACATTCCTGCAGCATACCTCACAACCTATCAGTGCAAGATATGTGGACACAGACCAACAAACTGGGGGGACAAATAGGCTACGGTAGGGACATGTCTGAAACATTAATCCTATACAGTGGATACCACATTGTACACACCCCTGTAAAGATGCCAAGTGTTTCTGATATATACAATGGAAGACCACAATATTACATTCCACACCTTTTCCAACCTGTAATGTGATCATAATATAAACAGTTAACTTGTAAAACCAAACAATATGCTCATAATTGGACTGCACAGGTCATATCTCACATTTAAGGTGAGTAATGTTTTTGAATGCAGTATTGTGGTCTGATTTTACATGGTACAAGAGCCTGCCATGTTAACAGGGGCATGTACATTTATATCCACATTAAGCTTTGAAGGTTGTTGGTGTAACAGGATTTGTTTGAACATACATTCACTGCTGATGATGTGTGCAAATCGAATGTATGTCATTAATTAGTGACATCAATCCTTATATGATCCCAATTATGTGTCAGACAAACACATAGGGGTTGTGAGGGACAGAGCAAACATATGTGCCAGACATCTACACATTCTTCAATGATTTGTACAGTTGTGAGGTATGGTCTACAGTAGTTGCCACTGTGCTATACAGGTGAACAGCAGTTATGTGTACATGGGTGCAGTGTGTGCTAAGTGAATGGACATCAACTACTAACAGTACCCATGCATCCCAGACATGTATATTATTAGTAACAAGGACTGAGAATGGCTGCAATTCATGATGATGAGGGCTCTGTGTGTCATGCATGTCACGTTTTGGGTAATGTGAGGTGAGTGTAATAGCTTTGTGACAACTCACCTGTAAGTGTATGTGTGCATGTATGTGTGCATGGCAGGCAACCATAATATACAGGTATTAGTTTACATTTATTGTCTTCCCCTCGCAGGTGGCAATGGGGGGATGGGGTCCCTCCCACCTGGGAACTGATGTCAGTGTCTCTGCAGACTCTGACAATGATAATAGCCATAGCGAGGCACAGGCTGAGTTTTCATGGGCTGAATCTGTGCCATTGGTTGGCACCCCACTTTTGTCCACCCCATCCCCACACACAGACAAAATGCCCACACATACCCAATCACCAGTGGCCATAGATGGTGGACAGTTGGTGGGTAGTGGCATGGGACAGGCAAGTGTGGTGACTATGGCAAGTGTGTCTGTAGACACCAGCCATAACCAGAGAATAGGTGAGGTCCCACAGAGGTGGATGGGCAGGGGTGCTTGAAGGGGGCCTACTGCCTGACATGCCCTTGTCACAAGTGCCACAGCAAATTTCACCAGATGCATGTTTCAGACCATCATAGAGACACAGGCACGTAGTGAATGTAACACAAGACAGCTTCTCAGGGCTGTGAATGCTACTCTTCCTGCTATGTGTGACAACCTCCATGATCTTTCTGATGCCCACCATTATTATGCTGAGGTCATGGAGAGATGGTTGTATGAGATGGTGGAAATCCTCGACCGTGGTATGTCAATCCTTGAACGTCGAATGTCTGTGATAAAGTATGTGGTGGGAGTTACTGTCAGCCATGTGGATGTGGGACAGCACCACAAACAGCTGAGGGTCCACATGGCCATGCAACGAATTGCCCCCATAGTGGCAATACAAGCAGCACAACTGCAGGGGGTCGCTGTCCACACCATGATGCAGCAGGCCATGGGAACATGGTCCTAGTCGGTCAAAACAAGGACACGGATCCAGCAGATGCCAGTCACCATTGGGGAATAGTAGTGCATCTGGCCTTGGGCCTGGTTGTGTCTGTGGGTCCCCTGGCAGGCACAGTTCCCATGTTCATGGCCAGAGACAGTGAACTGTACACCCTGCCATGTATGGTCCACAGCTGTCCAACATACCCCTGTGTAGGGGAGCCGCATGGCGTTACTGTGTGCATCCATGCACACACACACCACTATCACAGCAAGGTAACTTTCAGACTTACACATACCACCTCTGCACAGCCAGTCTCATATACAACCCCCAAACACACACACACATGATGTCAACAAAATGGACCAGCCTAGGCATCTGGCAAATCCACACCACACCCTGTGCATATGATGATACCTGTGCCACATCCCTGTCATCCATACCCTCAGTGCAGAGGCATGCTAATATGGTTCTGATGCACAGGGTGAACTTACAACTTAGTACAGTTTAGCAATGTAATGCTGTGTAGTGTTGACAGCCAGCATGTTTAATGGTTACAAGTCAGAGTGTGTAGCTGTCAGCCATGATGCATTATTGTTATTAACAATGGCTACATGTGGTCTCCATAATGTATTCTATTTGTCTTATAGGTGTCTGTGTATCAGCAGGATGTGTCCGTGCAGACTACAAGGGGTATGGCAGTGTGGTAACATACTGAATGTGTTATATCCAGGGTTCAGATGTACACAATTTACAGGTCTGTATAACAGTTTTGCATGTGCTGTGTAGCTTATAGGACTGAGGGGTGTATACAGGTAAGTGTATGGTGGCTGATATCAGCACCTCTTGTACAGTGGACTATGGTAAGTGTAGTGGGTGGAACATATATCAGATTTGTAATTTCCACACAAACAGAGGGCATTGTGTTCATCCAACACACATAGAATACTGTTCACAGACACAGACACACACACAATTACAATTGCCAATGTTGGTTTTGAAATCCCTACTCATCTAGTTAGTTGTAGCACAGTATTATGCAGTCATCACAGGAGGCACAGAGCTCATCGTGTGAGTTTCCAAAGTATGTGTACAGTGAGTAACATGACATGCCCTCTGTGATGCTGTTGTTCACACACATCCATGAAGTCCCCCTCAAAGGCAAGGTAAAGGGGCTTCACCCACATGAAGTACCCAATTATAGCAGTGTGTTGCCATGCCATTGTCTATAGGAATAATGACACAGCTGTTCTGCATGCAATTAATAAGTGGGGGACAATAATTGGTGCACAGGCCATCAGCTGCTCATGAGCATTACCTACAAGCTGCTGCCTATACAAAACAGATGCACACCCTACATGTCTGGGAGAGGGAAAGTTAAAAACTGAGGAAAAGAAAACAAATAACAGCATATAACCACCTACACTTGGAAAAATACAAAGACAGGTATGTCAAACAAGTAAACATGTAATGGACTGCAGTAGGGGTATGTAAAAATAGGAAAGAGGAAGTTTAGCATATATGTCTCAACAAAGCTTGCTGTACTAATATATTACTGATCAGAACCTATGGTCATAGCATCTGGGTCTGTCTGCAGTGACATAGATCATAGGTAAGACCCCAGGAAAGGATAGCTCACATATGACTAATACTGGAGCGTGTGTTGAACAATACTGATTTTGACAATGCTAGGCCAACTACTGGGACATTGTACACATCCATATCTTACTTGTGAATACAACTAGGATATACTTGTTTGTCTTGGAAATGTGAGGCACCCATACATGGTATTTGCATAGTAAAGTACTGCTGCAGATGTGTGTGTTGAACTGCATGTTGTGTACTGAGCTCATACCATTCAACTGTCTAGTGTTCTGCACATTGATCATATGTGCACCTCATATTTGTAGTCATTTACCCATTGAGTTGTGTTATGTCTGTCAAATCCTTGCCATATGTGCGAAGACTGACATTACAACATCCCCCTTCATGGTCCTCTGGCTTTTCTCATTAGGGATTGCCACAGTGGATCATCTGTTGCCATTTCTGCCTGTCCTCTGAATCTTGCTGCTTAACACTGACCACCTGCATGCCCTCTCTCACCACATCCAGAAACCTTATCTGAGGCCTTCCTCGCTTCCTTTTACCTGGCAGCTACATCCTTACCATCCTTTTCCCAATATACTCAGCACCACTCTTCAGCACATGTCCAAACTGATGTAATGCTGCCTCTCCAACTTTATCTCATATCTATCCAACATGGTCTGAGCCTGTCATATACACATTGCTAAACCTGTGCACCCATGTCACACCCAGTGCAAATCATAACATCTGTAACTCTGCCATATGCAGCTCTGACTCCTGACTTGTTGTCAATGCCACTGTCTCCAACCCATATAACATAGATGATCTCACTACCCTCTTGTAGACCTTACATATCATGTTTACTGGTACTCATCTGTCACAAATAACTCCTGACACTCTTCTCCACCCTCTTCATCCTGCCTGTACTCTCTTCTTCACCTGTCCTCCATAGTCCTCATTACTCTGAAATGTTGATCACAATCATTTGAACACATCCAACTTTGCCAGCTGTACTCCATGCATCCTCAACATTCCGCTATCCTTCCTCTCATTCACACACAAATATCCTGTCTTAGTGCTGTTGACCTTAATTCGTCTCCTCTCTAGAGCATATGTCCACCTCTCCAGGGTCTTCAAAAGCTGTTCCCTACTCTCAATACAGATCACAATGTCATCTGCAAACAACATAGTTAATGGGGACTCCTTATGATCTTGTCTGTCAACCTGCCCATCAGCATTTCAAATAAGAAAGGGCTCAGAGCTGATCCCTGATTTCATCCCACCTCCACCTTAAACACATCCGTCAGTCCCAATGCAGACCTCAATGCTGTCACACCTCCCTTGAACATATCCTGTACCACTCTTACATACATCTCTTCCACTCATGACTTCATCATACAATACCACAACTCTTGTCTAGGCACCCTGTCATATGCTTTCTGTAAGTCAAGAAAGACACAGAGCAACTCCTGACCTTCTCTGTACTTCACCAGTAACAGTCTCAGAGCAAATATCACATTGGTAGTGCCCTTTCCATGCATGAAACCATACTGCTGACCAGTACTCCTCACCTCCCTGTGTAACCTAGCTTCTACTACTCTTACCCATAACTACATGCTGTGACTGGTCAATGTTTTCCCTCTGTAGTTATCACAGCTCTGCACATCAACCTCATTCTTAACACCATACCCAAGCACTTTCTCTGCACTCCTCAAGCAACCTCACACTTTCCAAGATATCAGTAAACAGTCTGGTTAACACACCACTGCCATTTCCCCTAAACAACCCAATGCTTCCACATGTGTGTAATGTGGGTCAACAGGCTTGCCAGTATTCATCCTCTTCATAGCTATCCTTACTTTCTCCTTGTTAAGCCATTGCACTTCTTGATTTACCATACCCACATCATCCAACCTTCTCTGTCTCATTCTCTTCATTCATCAGCCTCTCAAAGCACACTGTCCATGTGCTCAACACACTCTCCTCCTTTTTCTTCCATATCTGCTGCACATCTTTCCTAGCTCAGTGCATCTGTCCAGCCAATTGGTACAATTCCTGTCATCCCTCCTTAGTGTCCAACCTGTCATTGAACTCTTCATATGCCCATCCCCAGCCTTTGCCACCTCTCTCTTTGCCATGCACATCATCTCCTCATACTCCTGCCTACTTCCCTCATCTCTCTGAGAATCCCACTCCTTGTTCCCCACCCTCTGTCTCTGTATACTGTCTATTACTTCTTCAGTCCACCAACAGGTATCCTTGCACTGCTTCCTCCATCCACATGCCACCCCAAGCACCCTTCTAGTTGTCTCCCTTACCAGCTCTACTGTATTTAACCAGATATTTGTTAAATTGTCACTGCCACTAAGTGCCTGTCTCAACTCTTCCCTGAACTCCACCTCACAATCACCCTTTTCCAATTCACACCATTTGATCCTTGGTGCTGCCCCCACACTCCTCCTCTTCTCGATCACCAACATCATCTTTCTTTGCTGCATAAATACACTTTCCCCTGTCACTACTTTACAGTCTTCAATCTCCTTCAAACCAGCCCTCCTACATTTGATATATTCCACCTGTGTGCATCTTGCTCCACTCTTGTATGTCACCCTATGCTCCTCCCTTGTGTTATAGTACATATTAATCATAGCCATGTCCATCCTTTTTGCAAAATCCACTACCATCTCACCATCTCCATTCCTTTTAACACCACACATACCCATCAATTCCCCATCCCCTTGGTTTCCTTCACCAACATGCCCATTGACATCTGCTGCAGTGGTCAGTCTGTCACCCTTAGGTACAGTCATCGCCACGTCATCCAATTGATGTCACATTTCTCTTTCTCATCCATCGCACAACCAACTTGCATAGCATATGCACTAACAACAGTCATCATTACACCAACAGCTTGCAGCCTCAGAAACATCATTCTATCAGACACTTACGTCATCCTCCAAAAACACTCTTGGCATACTCTTCCTTCAGCAGAAGCCCTTCCCCCTTCCTCCTCCAGTCCACACCATGATAGCAGAATTGTGACCTGCCTACCATACACCCAGCCATAATCCCCTTCCATGTAGTCTCTTGCACACACACGCACAGTATATCAGCCATTCCCTGGCCATCATATCAGCTAGCTTGGTCCCTATACCAGTCATAATGCCAACATTAACAATTCCTACCCTCAATACCACCCTTCTAGCTTTTCTCCTCTCTTCCTGCCATATGATTGTTGGATATCCTCCAGGAAATGCCTGTCAGTGCAAAGGCTACTGTACTATTGAATGAATCAAGTATGCCACAGCAATATTGAGACACTGTCACTGATTTTGTCCCACTGCACCCATGTATGCATGGCATCATACAGATGTTCTGCTGTAACAGGTTGAGAGGGATGACTGAGCAGCAAGAGTGTGAATACAGTGTGCCATACTGACATAGAAAAGGCATGTATGCGAGGTATTACCTATTCACGTCAGTATGAGTAGATGTATGTGTCCACCTCATGAAAACAGACATGGGATGCAAAATGTCAGTAAAAAAAGCTGTACATGTTGTACACGTGTGTTTTCTTAGTTACTGTGCACCCTACAGCTACTGGTTGTTGCACTGCCATGACACAGCCATGGTTAGTACAATAAGCATGATTATCATTACTAAATTGTAGAGGTATCCAACTGTGTTATGACTTTGTGGCCATGCCCACTACAAACAACTGATTGAACACATACATGGCTGTATGGACTCAGCAATACCTTACTTGTCATACCTGCCTCCACCAAAGTAGAGTAATCCCCTTTGCTGGACAGCAGCATTACACAAACCCCAAACTTGGCCCCTATAGTGGCTGTACAGGGCAAAGTAGTGGTAGGAACCAACCTGGCATCAAGTCAGCCATTGTCTGAACAGTCATATAAGGTCACAGGTGAATTACTGTAAGGCCACCTATGAGTACAAATTGGAGACATCCACCAAGGACAATCACAAGGCCATCTTCCCATATGTCTGCAATCTCAGAGGCAACAAACCAACCCAACTTGTAATGGTGGCCAATCAGATTACATACACACACAGCAAAGCTACAGGTGCTGCAGATAGGGTTAGGGCAAACATCACCCCCTGGCTCAGAATCACTATAGGTGGATATGTACTATACCCACACCCCTCCCCTCATCACAGTGAGCAGGTATATATTGTCTACTGAAAGGCAACAAATGTAAGTATCCATGGGATGTCATATCATCCCTGTTTGCATCCTACATGAACTCAGACATGTGCTCCCAGCTGCATTACACACTGTAGTCACACCAAGCTGCAGCACCATCCACACACCATCCACATGGAAGATGGCTAATGTCATCTATTTACACAGACCTGAATGAGGAATGACGAATTATGCAATCAACTTGCCCTCACTGTAGGCAATATGACTCATCAGGACCAGGAGTGCAATGCAAGCTGATACTGTGCTGATAGATTACAGGATTATGGTGTGGTTGTGAATGGTGGCTACTGGTATGGTTGTGAGCATTGGGTACTGGTATTCAAGGTCCATGAGCAGGTACTGGACATACTGTTGCCAAATGTATGGGGTCCTGTGATGTGTTTCCCTGTTAGTGTCTACCAAGAGCAATGTCACATCACTGGCAGGAAATCTTTTCACCAGCAGAATGCAACCTGACAATGGAAGCCATAATACAGAACCACACAGTACTGTTGGGCCAAAGCCAGCAACATCTGCGGGATAGGACCACCCTGTGGGATGACCTTGTCCACAGGGTAAATGAGGTGGGCCTGCATGCACGTACATATGAGCAGGTGCGGCATCATGCCACCAACCTCATATGCCATGCCTGGAAAAGGGCTGCTGCCATGGCCGGGGACTTCACAGCCACAGGTGAGGGCCCAGCCATGCAGCCCCCACTGACACCAAATGAACTCCTTGCCAAGCTTTGGCCACCCATCACAGTACAAGACCAGGGTACAAAGCCCCACTTGCTGGAGGTGGGTGGCACCCACACAATGGACAAGGAGTGGGCAGGTAATGTCCCAGTAGGGATTAGTAGACTACTGTATGAGACATACTTGTATCTGTACAGTATCTACATGCATGTGCCAGGTGAGACTGCAGTTGTGGATGGGGATTTCTAATGCACAGAAGTGCAAATCTGTGGTGAAGGACAGCAAATTGTGTAGTCTTGGGTGTTGCACTGTAACCTGGTGTACTTATACATTCTGAGGCACTGCTGCAACTGCCTCATGTACACAGATAACCCTCTCCTCTAAACTCCAAACACTCAGACCAGTGCATCCATCCTTTACCAAGGGTACATGTGAGTCTGCTGACAATACCTCTCTCCCTCAAATACATAGGTCACTCTGGTCTGCATATAGGACAGCAGCCTGAAGCTGGTGAGTATGGAATTGTTCAGTTGTGTTTTGGAAATACCCTAGGCATGTGGAGGGCATGCAAGTTACCATGCAGACAACTATGACTAATAACCATATTGCGTTATGTGCATGTTCACTTGTGGTGGGGTTAATTGTATTGCATTACAGTCATCACCACAGGGGCCTATCTGAAGAGAATGCAACATTCCTGTAGCATACCTCACAACCTTTCAATGTAAGATGTCTGGACAGAAATCAGCAAAATGTGTTGGACAAACTGACTAAGGTAAGGACATGTGTGAAACATTACTGCTATAAAGTGGATATAACATGTGTACACACACCTGTTAAAATGCCATTTGTTTCAGATATATACTGAATGAGACCACAATATGTCAGTCCACACCTTTCCCAAACTTTAATGTGACCCATGACATGAACAAGTCACTTGTGAAACCAAGAATCTGGACTCCTGTATTGCACCTACAAGCCTGGACAAGTGAGAGGGTAGCAGGCATTATATCAGTATGCTCTTTCAGTCAGGTATGATACCTGATGCTACCATATGTGTCAGTATACTCACTGTGGCCTGTTTGGCAACTATATCACATACATGGGCATTGTTAAGGCAGGCAGAGCACTAATAGGTTCCAAACATCTGGATGTTTGAGACACATCTGTAGAGAGGACTGGTATGGCCTGTACAATGGTTTCACATGCTACATGTGAGGCAGATGCCATGACCACACTATATACAGTAATGGCATCGGGAGGTGGGTGGTCACCTGCCATGTATGGTACACACATCAAAATGGTATCAGCCACACAAGATATGATCCACACACACACACACACACACACACACACACACACACACACACACACACACACACACACACACACACACACACACACACACACACACACACACCAGTATCAAGATTAGAGCTCCTACCTATCTATGTCTACTTTAGTTTTACACAGTTATCAAATGCGCCACGGAGCTTACACAATTTCACCTCATCCAAAAGTACTTGTAAGGTGAATGACATCAACAGGACTACTAAATTAGGATGAGTATGGTGGTACACAACTCAAAATGGTATAACCTTCACAGTACATGATTCTCACACAAACACAAACAGCTGCCAGTATTGAGATTTGAATGCCTGGCTATCTAGATATTTGTATTATGGTATTACGCAGTTAGCAGATGTGTCACAAAGGTTACTTAATTTCACCTTGTCCAAAGGTACTTCTAAGGTGAAAGACAACAACAGCACTAGTAAAGTAGGGTGGGGGAAGTGTAACGAGTGGTACACAAGTCAAAAATGGTATAACCCACACAGTACATGATTCCCACACACATGCGCAGTTGCTAGTATTGGGATTAGAACTCCTGCCTATCTAGTTATTTCTACTATAGTGTTACACAGTTATCACAGAGCTTATACAATTTCACCTGCTCCAAAGGTACTTCTAAGGTGAATGACATCAACAGGACTACTAAATTGGAGTGAAGGGAAGTGTAAAGGGTGGTACACAAGTCAAAAATGGTATAAGCCACACAGTACATGATTCTCTCTCTCTCACACGCACACACACACACACACACACACACACACACACACACACACACACACACACACACACACACACACACTTGCCAGTATTGACATTAGAACCCCTGCCTATCCAGTTATTTCTCCTAAAGTGTTACTCAGTTACTGCACATGCTACAGAGCTTCAGAGCTTACTGGACTTATAACTGGCCAAAGCTGTGAATAACTGCACAGCTGAGGTAAAGTATTACAGGTGGCAGGAAGACTGCCTTCAGTTTCTCCCTTACATTTTGCTAGTTATTTCTGTCTTGCACTTCAAATAGCATTATAGCTTTGCACTTCAACAGGTTACTGTATCAATACGTGTATCACACCTGGGACCCATCATCAGTACTCATTCATCATGGAATTAGCCCCAGTACGTACTAGTTATGACCACCCCTCCTGGTATGATTTAAGTGCAGTTTTCTGTGCTTTCACCCATTAACCTGGTGTGAATATCCATTCTGAAGCACTGTTGCAACTGCCTCATGTATGCAGCCAACCCTCTCCTCTAAACTCCAAACACTCAGACCAGTGAGAGTTACCCCTATATCACCAAACGTGGAAATATGCACTCTCCAGCAAAGACTGGACTAGCTGGTCAAGAGGGTAAGATCAACACCTGCTCCACACCATGTGGAACACAGAGCTCGCCACAACACCCACTATGACAGCCCTGACATACACTGAAAAGCCACACACCCACCTTCATAGAGGCACTCAATGGGCATTTACACAAACAGCACAGACCAGCAAGACAGATACCCACTCAGACACCACGACATAGCACATGCCAAAGGACACATATGTCACCTACACAGTGTGCCTCTCAACCTAAGCTCCTAAGGCTAACCACTTTGCACAATACAGTGATCATGGGTGACTCAGTACTGCGGCACACAGATGTCCCGCTCCCTAAGTTGATTATGGAGGAGGTAACAGCCAACTGTCTATCACATACCAGCATCCAACACATGACACACATAGTCAGGCCACTCCACAACAACTATAAGTATCACTCTGTAATCATCCATGTGGGTGTGAATGACCTGAGACACACCTCCCCTGGACTACATGACAAGAGACATGGTTGAACTTTCAGATTATGTGGTCCAGGCAGGTGTGATAGTAGAAAAACACACCAAAGGCCAGCACTGGAAGTTCCAAGTCCAAAATTTATTTAAAGCAACATAGTGCTAAAAAAGCACTGAAATAGTAGCTCAGTCCTCAAACTAGTTTCGGCAAATACCTTCTTTAGTGAGGAAAACAGACAGGATAACAGCTCATCGGTTTCAAAGGATGCTTATAAATGGCTCAGGACCAATAGAAAAAAAGTGCATTTTATGTTTGTGCATAACAAATAAGCAACAGAGAATTTAATTTAGAAACAAAATATACACATCCATAGATAGATAATTTATATTACTTCTATATGTTTAACTAATGTAAATGCAAAAATTATAGATATAAACTGCCTATTAATGTTATAGATCTTCCACTTCTAAATCAATGCAGAACAGTATATCACGCATAATATAAGTATAAAAAGCATAACTAAAGACACTAGAACAAGTATGAAAACTACCTATACCATATCTCAGGTAAAAGTTGCTGAACTATATAATATAAGGAGATGAAATAGTCCAATGATAACAAGAGTGCAAGTACAATAACCTGTACAGCAATACGAGTTGTGTACACAATACACAAAACATTTGTTCTGTTGGTAGTTAACAGAGGTATAGAAATTAATGCTACAAATGCTAGAACAATGGAGGTATACAGCCTATGAATGTCATGGAGTGTTGAACATCTAAACCAACTGCAGAACACTTGGTCACACATAATATTGATATCATTTAGAACACATAACTGTAAGCCCTAGAACAAGTCTGAACACTAACTATACCATATATCAAATAAGGTTGCTAAACCGTATAGTATGAGAAATTGAAAATATTCCAATACTGACAGTAGTGCAAGCACAGTAAGCTATGCAACCATAGGGGTGGTATACACATTGCACAAAACAATTGTTTATATTTGTGATTAACAGGGGTGTAGATATAAATGATACAGCTTGGTATCTACAATAATAGTTGTCTTCATGATAATGAAGAAAACCGTCATTAAGGTATATCCATATAAATAACAATGATAATACCATATTAAAGTAGTACATATACAGATGTAACTGTATGGTAGATAACCAAATGTAATAAAACAAGTCTTATATCCATTCTGCCATCACCCAGAATGATGCTGCAGTACTATCAACAGATAATTGACTGCAACATTGGCTTACATGTTGTGTGTCATTCTCAAGGGATTCAGTATCTCTCTGCTTGGGATAACATGATTGACAGAACTCAATGGCTTGCCAGAGATGTCCTAAATCTGTCAGCCCTGGGTTTCCAGGTACAGAGTTAGTGTCTTGCTACCCCTATAGTGCCTTATTAGGCAGTGTTCCAAATCAAATTACCACCGAAACAGCTAGACATGTATGCAATCTGACAGTCATGCTGCTTAACAGTAGACATCTAACTGTCAAGATGCAGTCACTCAAAGCACTCCTCAGAGTGGAGGACATTGACATTTGTGATGTAACGGAGAGGTGGTTCACAGCAACAGACAGTAGCCCTGCACTAACAGGCTATGATGCATTCCACAGCTGTCAGACACCAAACATGGACCACATCTCCACAGGTGGTGGTCTCCATATTCATAATGGATATGCACACCTCCAGACTAGTATCCCAGCATAATGCATCACAGGTACTTCCAGTACAACTGACTTTGGGTAATAGTGCAATCCACACCATAGCCTGCTATCGGTCCCCATCTATGTCTCTAGATTGTCAATGCATGTTCCTCAACACCCTGGCATCTATGAAGGTCCAACCCAACACTGATATAGTAGGAGAATTCAACTACCCCTCCATCACCTGGTGAATGTAGTCAAGCACCAGTGCAGTGGCCCAATGCTTCCTGGAATTCATCAGCTCCAATGCCCTGGACTGGCTCATACTGACCCCCAGTAGAGGATGCAACAACCTTGATCTCTGCTGATTACTTACATATGGGACTGTTGCTCGATCACAGTTGTCAATCCCTACCTGGTCAGATCCAAACATGATGTAATCAACATGGAGCTCAACATCTCACCTACACCCCCACAAAGGTAACCACCTTGCAAAACCTCTCCAAAGCTGATTTTGCAGTCATAAAAACAGGGGTGAATGACTTCACTGCACCCATGTCAATGGGAAATAGCTGCATGACTGTTGAATCATACACATATGCACTGCACAAACATGTAAATGGATGCATGGTACTAGCCATAGCCAACAGAACCCAGACACTGTCCTCCAAGCACTGGAAGCCAGTGTGATGCTACCATGCCATTACTAAGGTGTACAACAGAAGGAGGACACTGTTGCAGAAAAAGGTGGTGTCCCAAGACTGGTGACCCCTTATTAGCCTCAAACACAACTTGGGAACCCTCATGGAATCACCTACAGGCAACTATGAAGGCAGAATTGCAGCAGACACTGACAACAGTCACAAAAGCCTTTTATAGTTATATCAACAACCACCACAGCAATAACCACTAGTGCTGTGAGTTACTGCACAATGCTAATTCCTATCCTGAGACAACAGATATTGGCCACCATCTTGCCAACACATTCAGTGCCAACTTTACCCCTCTCTCCCCCTAAGGTGACAATCACAATGGCAGATGAATGCCAGGCACCCAGCATTACTACAGGCCAGGTTAGACTTGCATTGCCCACAGGCAAGAATACAGCTTCCATTGTTCCCCAACATATCTGTGGCTATGTTCTACATGACATACAAAGAGACCTGGCACCACATCTATGTGCCCTGGTCAGTCATAGCCTCACCTCAGGCTTTGTTCCTCCAAAATGACACACTGCTACAGTCACCCCTCTCCATAAAGGGGTAGCATCTACAGACCCTGGGGATTATTGGGCCCATAGCCTGACAAGTCTGCTATGTACAGGTATTGACTGCATCATCAGGGACCTGATTGACCAAGATATGGGTGATCTCTTAACTCTGGACCCCACACAGTTTGGCTTTGTGAATGGCAGATCATGCCTGCTCAACCTGGTTGACATCTGAGTGAGTCACCAGAGCTGTGTGTGACAGTAACACACTGCATACTGACTAACTCAATCTGGCCAAGGATTCTGATACCATTTCTCAGTCAGGAATTATTGATAAAACCATCAAACTAGGCATCAACCCCTATATCAGTTGGTGGTTTGCAAATTGGTTCACAGAACACACAGGGTGACAGTGGCAAACTCCTAGTCAGACTGGCAAGCAGTCACGAGTGGAGTCCCACAGGGATCAGTACTGGATAGTGTCCTGTCAAGCATCTACTTCTCAGGAGTCCAGCCCAGCACAGGGGAACTCTGGCTGACCAAGTTCACAGAAGACTGCAAGCTGGGAGCTATTATGAACTCCACAAGTGATGCAGACATCCTACAGAAAGGCCTCACTGAGACCAATAAGTGGTGTGGAAGCTATGGCCAGAAGCTTAACACCACAGAATGCATCATCATCCCCTTTGGTAAAACATTCAGCTCCCAGTAAGTACCACATCAATTGGAGCCCAACGGACATTGTAGGCATTATAAGACATCTGGGGACACAGGCTGACAGCAACTTCTCCTTCAAGCACCACATTGCCACTGTGGTCAGGAAGTCCTTATATATGGCACATTACATTACCAAGGGTTTTGCATCCAGGAAGACAGAGGTAATGATCTCTGTCTACTATTCCCTCATTAGACCACTCCTCAAGTATTATGGCCCATTTGCCATGTACCTCACTAGACACCTGCTACAGCTGGAGAGGCCACAGAAGCACCTCACAAAGGGGTTCCTAGGCATTAAACACAAAGCCTACACAGACCCAAGCTATTCTCTGTGTCATATCACCTAATTAGCAGCTATCTGTGCTTGACTTACAAAGCCATGTCTGACCCAGCTGTTTTAGAAATGCTACATAATAATCCATCCACACCACACACTGCAGAGACCTCTACCTCAGTACCACAATCACCACAACATGCTGGTGGGACAGGTTCCTCACCAAGAGAAGACACATGCCCTGGAATACACTTCCATACATGTCATGCAGAACACCTAGCTGACCCTGTTCCAGATAAATCTTGATGAGTGGATGGGTAATAGACAGTTCAACCCAAGGATCACTGCAGTGGCTATACTTGATACAGGCACTGGAAAGTAACATTGGGTGGCATAATGGCAGGGTCCTTCTATGTGCTAGGCTTGTTAAGACTCCTGGGCCATTAGCCTACTACACACTTGTGAACCTATGAAGGTACTGACATCAGCAGGACTGATAAAGTAGTGCAGTGGGTGTTAAACTTATCAAAATACTTTGTCCTACAAACAGACACACACACTTGCCAGATGTGAGAGTAGAACCCCCTACCTAAAGTAGTTATTTATACCATAGTGTTACACAGCTACCCCACATGCTACAGAGCTTACTGGGCTGAGAGTTGGCCAAAGATGCTGATATGGGGAATGACATCAGCAGGACTGATAAAGTATGGCAGTGTGTGTTAAACCTATCAAAATACTATGTCCAACAAACAGACACACACACACACACTTACCAGCTGTGAGAGTAGAACACCTACCTAAGTAGTTATTTGTACCATAGTGTTATGCAGTTAGCACATGTGCTACAGACTTATAGGACTGATAGATGGCCAAAGTTCCTGATAAGGGACTGACATCATCTGGACTGATAAAGTGGGGCAGTATGAAGTGTTGTGGGTGGGAATGGCATAAAACTGTTTCACCTATAAACAAACACACAACTCCCTCAGTCTTGCACACACAACTGTCACACGCACACACTTTTACATTTGCCAGAACTGAGAATAGAACTCCAACCTACCTAGTTACTTGTACTATAGTGTTATACAGTTATCGCACATGCCACAGAGTTTATGGGACTAAGGCCTGACCAAAGGCACTTCTAAGATGCCTGATATCTGCAGGACTGTTAAAGTAGGGAAAAGGGAAGTGTACTAGGTTTGGATGAACCCAAAAGCTTTTAGCTGTAAACATACATGCACACACACACACACACACACACACACTTTTACATTTGCCAGGACTGAGTTTAGAACTCCTACCTAACTAGTTGTTTGGACTATCATGTTATGCAGTTATCACACATGCCACAGAGATTATGGGGCTGAGGCCTGATGGAAGGCGCTTCTAAGATGACTGATATCTGCAGAACTGCTAAATTAGGGAAAGGGGACGTGGACTGGGTTTGAATGAACCCAAAAGCTTTCAGTTGTGAACACACACATACACACACACACACACACACACACACACACACACGCACACACACACACACACTTTCACATTTGCCAGGACTGAGATTAGAACTACTACATAACTAGTTATTTGTATTATAGTGTTATGCAGTTATCGCACGTGCCACAGAGGTTATGGGACTAGGCCTAACAAAAGTGACTTTTATGATGACAGACATCTTCAGGACTGCTAAGGTGAGGTAATGCGAAGTGCACTAGGTGGGGAAGGCCTGTTCATTCCTAGATCCTAATGACATTTCTCTAAGTGTATGAGCATGCCCAGTGTGTCCTATAGTAGATGTGGGACTCCATTCCAGGGATTGTTGTACTCCAGTCTAGTTTGTTTTGTGCTACAGCCATACCTCTCAACCTGCTGGTGGAGGATATCTGGAGATAGCCTATCAAAATGTGGGCACAATGGGCCATACAGTGATTGTGACAATTTCTCTCAGTAATGTATGCGCTGCTAGGGTTACAGGGCTTGTTTTAGCAGACATCTATCATATATGCCATTTGACACTGTCATGTATTGTTTTAGTACCGCATGACATACCTCCTCAGATCATCAAAGTGATTTACCAGAGAAATACAGGATGGATGATGCACACACAAGGTTTATGGACCAAATGCTATGCATTCTTGCACAATCCAGCCCGTTGAGGATGTGCCTACAAGCAATTGAATGCTGGTACTGTGGAAATGGTCCAGCACTTTGGTGATATATTACAATGGTAAAATCCCTGTGCATTTATGTTCTGGCCTGGTCTGATTTCCAGTCCACAGTTGGGTAATATAAGTCAGGGAGGCCACGGTGGTGCAACAGTTAGCATTGCCGCCTCACAGTAAGAGGTTCTCTGGTTCGATTCTCGGCTGGGATGCCTTCTGTGTGGAGTCTTTATGTCCTCCCTGTGGTTGCGTGGGTTTCCTCTGGGTGCTCCGGTTTCCCCCCACATCCCAAAGACATGCTGCAGGTGGATTGGATACTCCAAATTGGCCCTAGGTTTGAGTGCGTGCGTGCATGTGCCTTCTGTGGAATGTTGGGTGCCAGGCTGGCACCTTGGCACCGTAAAACTCCTCTGCCAATCATGAGCGGACAGGTGATCTGCTGTGGTGACGCCTAACCGGGAAAAAGCTGAAAGAAGAAGAAGAAGAAGTTGGGTAATATAAGTCAGACAGGATCAGGGTGACAGGCAGACTCCAGATAGATTTGTAGGGGATATGTTGGGTGTGTTTGTCCTTGGCAGATATGTTTGCCTATAGCTACCAGTACTTTGCATGGGGTTCTCCTCAATGGCTGACTGCACTTGGAGGGTCTTGATTGTGGAAGTTAGCAACCCCATCCCCTTACATACTTGATCAATACCATAGATATGCTACCAGAAAATTCCACTCCATTTGTTTATTTTGTTACAGAGACTTGCTTACCTTGTGCCTGCAGCTGTTGTGAGGGTGGTGCTTGAGGGCTGACTATGTCAGATGCATGCAATACACTGCCTATACATGGTCAGGTATAGGTGGTATGATGTTGGTATCCATTTTACTGTGTGTGCAAGTCCGAGAAAGAGAGAGAGATCAGTCCCTGGCGCCCTACAGTGTCAGTATATGTGCTATGCATTGCCTCTTTGCCAAGGCTAGAGCATACTGGGCATGCCTCCATCTGCCTACAGGGGTAGGCTCAGGATGTTCCTCCTCTGAGTCACTCTATGCCTGTGGAGGCCTTGGCAATGGGGGGGGGGGTTGTGTGGCCCTTCTCCATTTTGTTCCTGCTGCAGCTGTTTTCACAGGATCATATTTTGTAGCATGGCACATACTATGAACATATGTGCATATGTGGCTGGAGAGTACTGCAAGGCTCCACCAGATATGTCAAGGCAGTGGAACTGTGACTTGAGCATCCCAAACACATACTCTCTAATGATCCCAGTTTGTGCATGTGCCTCATTATGGCGTTCTTGTGTGGGTGTGTTTGCATTTCTGATGGGTGTCATCAGGCATGATTCCCGCGTGTAGCAAGCATCCTCCACCAGCTGGGCATATGGGATGTCCCCACTTGCAAACACCTGGTACAGCTATGACGAATGCCAGATGTGGGAGTTGTGATAGCTTCCAGGGTTGCCAGCACACACATTCATGATAATGCCATGGGTATCACACACAACCTAGCAGTTGATGGATGGGAAGCCCTTATGGTTTATGCAGACTCTACCCTGTTCACCAGGTGGTGCTTTGTTGTGGATGTGTGTGCAGTCAATGCCACCCAGTACCTCTGGGTAGTCTGATACATGGTGGAAGAGATACATATTGCTTGTCCTCTCCTCACGGGTGTTGGGGAAGTGAATGTGCTCAGCAGTATGTGATCGCATGACATTCAGGAACTGGTAGAGTATCCTAGATGCAGATGCCTGTGAGATCCCCATGATATCCCCAGATGGTCTTTGGAAAGTACCTGTAGCTAGTATTCTTAAGGCTACACATACCGTGGTATCCACTGAGATGGGTTCCCCTCTGTTGGTTCTGGCTCTGAGGTGAGGCTGGCACAGCTCAACAAGTTGCTGAAGTATGTCCCTGTCCACTCTATATTGCTCTACTATCTCCAGATCATATAGACCCTCGTAGGTTACCCTGGGTCTGAACACTCTTTTCCTCCTCCTCAGTCTCAGTTGGTTGTCAGCATTTTCCTCCTCACCACCCTCAGTCTCTAGCACATGCTAAAAGATCAGGGCAACAGCATCCCTTAACATGTTTTGGTAGATTTGTCAGTTTAAAAATCCCCCGAATGTGTACACCAGTGGTGTAGAGTTTGTGGGAAAAACCAGACTGAAAGGTGTTAGCATAGTTTATAGTAGTGTACTGGGCTGGGCTGGGCTGGGATGGGCTGCTGCCTGAGTAATTGGCTGATTCTGATACATTCCACCTGCCAGCTATGGTTGTCCTCCTTGATTGCCTTCCTTCTGCAGTTTCCTCTTCCCATTTCCTCCCAGTTTAAGCTCTGATGAGTGCCGCACATTCCTGGTGCTTAAATGTCAACAGTTCTGTTATTCCCTGTATTTTTTTTTTCTTTTTTGGTATTTTAGGCCCGGTGAGCTCTGTGCCCACCCATTCAGCTAAAGTAAATAGTTTTCAGCAGAACTGGCCCTTCCTAGACACGAACACACTGCATTCCATGGAATAGGGAAATACAGCCTTGGACACACCCCTTGACTTAGCTGTGTTTAGCTAAGGGCAAACACAGGCCACTGAGCTCCAATGTGCTTACAATAAGCATGACACAACCTCTTTTCATGTTAGCTGCTCCTCCTGTCTACACCATTGTGTTAGAGCACCTACACGGTTGGGTGCAGTCTGACACTTAGAAGAAATTTGTGATTCAGTATAAATCCCCTCATTTGCATACCCCACTACCTTACTCCTGAGTTACCACACTTACATTGAACCTTTCCCCTTAGCAACCACTATTCCCTGATATTGTTTTCATTCTGCATGCCATGAACTGTTATGGCAAAATGCAGATTTCTCTCAAACTTGATTTTTTCCCTTTTTTTGTATTTTTGGCACGATCTAGTTTGCGCGATGCTGACCTATGCTTAAACGACCGAGATTGGCCAACAAAAAACTTATTTTTCATGCCAATGGCCATATATATGGCCATTGGCATGCCTAATTTAGGGACTACGTGCTTTCTTTGAGACCATCATGTCTCAGTTTTCTGTTTTGCAGAAATGTATTCGGCTAGTAGCCGGATACATTTCTGCACCCTACACTGTTCCTGCACGGAGACCTGCCTACTTCCTGTATCACTAATTCAGCTCATTTGCATGGTTTTCACCAGCAGATGAGCTGATTAGCATATTTCAGGGCTTTTCATGCAGGAACAGTGTAGGCAGGCTTGTGCACGTCAAAACGGCACATTCCTGGATCGCTCAACAGTCATATTCCTTGCAGGAGCGTCCACACTGCTCCTCCATGGAAATTTCAGCTTTGTGAATCCCGGGGTATGTCTTTTTTGGTATCAAGTAAAAGTCATGTGATGTAATGTGATGTAATGTAATGTAATGGCTTTTAATATATGTTTTGTAAAATGGAGACAGAATACATAAAAGGAAATCCACATTCCTTAATGTAGACTATAAACTGTTCAATAAAGTTATTTTTAGGAGATACCAGTCTGTCTTAGGCAAGTTAGTGACTGTCAGTACTGTTAAAAACAGAAGAGACAAAATTATGGGTTTGACCATCCAGTGAAGTTTGAAGTGGTGACAGCTTCTCTTGATTTGAGAAATGCATCCAATAACTATGAGCACCATTTTATTGGTGCTATTTATTTACTTGTTATGGGGTGTGCAACCCTTTGAACAGCTGGACCTTAAGTATAGTCATCACTCAGTAGGAGTTCCATGCTAGGCTTTTTTAAATTTATTTTGTATATACATCTGCGTATTAGTTGCCTAAATTGGAGCCAGTGTGAATGTTGTGTTTACTCCCTGTGTGGTGCTATTGTTCAATGGGACTTTGGTATTATGGAAAACTTGACACTGGTGTTCAGTTATTCTGAAGGGATATGGATGATTTTGGTGGGATCAGGGAAATTTGTACCATCTTTGGACTTACTATAATTAGAGATTAATCAAAGGATTTTCTTTTTCTGTTGAAGGAGATAGCATCGTTCTGTCAGCTATAGGACTGTCAAGTGATTTTGAGAGCTGACGCTATGTTTCGGGTATTCAGATGAAATCACGGTTAACTGAGGCATTGCTTTATGAAAGGATATGCACTTTGCAGACAGTTAAGGAGCATATTGCATATTCTGCATTACGAATGTGTACCTTACTAAATGCTATTTCATACCACTGTTTTTATATGTGGATACTATATATCTGTTGCTGCATTAAATGCATATTATGTCATCCCTGCCATATCAAGTAATTTGTTCTAGTAGAATATATATCATTGCAAAGGATACCATTTTCTGGAAATCCTGGCTGGAGGGGAAAGGTTAGAGGTATGTTACAAGCAGTAATATTTACTTATCTTTTACTTGTATGACAGAGTTTGCACAGACAAAATTTTAGTACCATATACTGCAGAAGGGATTTTGCAATATCTATAACCCTCCTGATGGGACAACTATGAAGGGATGGACAACTCGAGGAAAGTAAGGGCAAACCATTCACAATAGCTAAACCAGGTGATCTACCTGCCAATGTATGGTGTGTCCTTCACATTGTGAAACAGGCATATACAATACTGAGCAATAAGGTATTCAGATTAAAGACACATAAAAGATTGTGGGATGAAATCTCTGATGTCTGTGTGTCATCCACTACAATATGGTCACTAGGAATTCAAATGCATTCTTGTGTTGCAAATTTCCTTTGTTTGTTGACACACAGCAAAATATAGATATGCAATTCTTGGTACTTTTTATGGGCTGTAAAAGTGTAAATAAATACCTGCTAGTACAAAGTAATAGTTTTCAAAAAATGGCTGGTTTGTTTGAATATGTCGGGACCATTGGGCTTTTGCACACCAGATTTTGACATAAATCAGTATAGGAACCATACAAACACTAGGAATGCATTTTCTACTACAACTTTGTGCATCTTCATAGCTGCAAACTGGTACACAAAAGATATGTCTGAAATTGCCCCATAATACTTGCACTTCAAATGTCATTAACCATAAATAAATGCATGCATACCTAAATATATTTTCTTTCATTTACTATATAAATACTAACGCTGAGCTAGTTCAACCATTGGGGTAAGGGGAGGCATCCTTTCTCTTCATGTTCTGAAATTTCTAAGTTGGATAACCACAGTCTGGGACAAAACAAGAGTAAATCAAACAGCTGCAATCAAATGAATCATGAATTAAGCTGACTTGAGTAAACTTTATGTACCCAGTTCAAATGGTAATGCAGATGCTTTTGTTTTATAAAATGGTCTATTCCAAGCATCCATTTTTTGACAGAATCAAATTGAGACTATATCCCACAAACTTTATAGAAATGCCTCAAAGGTTAGGTTTGGCACCACATGGGAAACACTTGTGGGACCTATATCAGACCTTCCTCTTTGAGTTAGTGTATTCAATATTCAAGATCTGGAACACTAACTATGCTTAAGGATGATAGCGCTGTAGAACATTACCCAAGCCTTGGTTGATCAGAGCCATGGGATATCTTATAATGACTGAGCTATTTCCAAATTAGACAGACATAACCCCAGTTTAATATTTTGTCAGCGTAGGACTGCAGTACCCCCCATCTTTAATGTGGTATAATTTTTGAAAGATCCAAGCAGATACCATGAGAACAGAACCCATGGCCTTTTGTTTGATCTTCTTTGAGTCAAAGTTAACTTTGTCAGCAGATGAGCTGCTGCCACTTATGTGTATGCATTGCATGCACCAGTGTTGACACATTTTAAAATGCATTCCATGTGGGATTAGAGGCTGACAAATACAATGTTTTGTATTATTTCTACTACCATTTTGCAATAAGGCAGTACAAAAGTTGTAATACTTTTTGAGTTTTTTCAAAAAGAAAACAATACCTTTTTATATGGGCCCTAGTGTTCATTAGCTTATTATAAACGTATGAACCTATAATAGGAAATTCATCCCTGGTCAGACACCAATGTTTCTGATGGACAGATGCAATCAGCAAATCACTCCCTATATAAATCAAATTTGGGGGTCACAATGGGTTGCACAGCTAGGCTTATATGGAATCTAGTGGTCATTAGCCTAGTATACACCTATGAACATGTATTGTAAATGATTTATCCCTGAACCTAAACAATATTTGATAATGTCTGAAACAATACTGGAATACTAAGCTTTGTTGTTTGCTTTTAATTGTTAGGAAATAATCCTGTAAAGATTATGAAGTAAAGTAATTATATTAATTCAAATTTCAGCATGCAGAATAAATGGAATCACCATTATTTATCTCATAATCTTGTAAGTATTCAAAAACATATCTTGCTCCATATTTTTACTTACAGCCAATTCCTTTGCTATTTTGACATGCAATTCCTTCATATTCATCTGGGCAGTTACAGATACATTCACCGTCTATAAGGACAACTGTACCACCATTTTGGCATGGTTGACATTTACAAACATTATGTTCTGAAATATAGTCATCAATGGCTCTTTCTATGTTTTCTTTCTTTTCCTGGGCATCTTTCATATGAATTGGAACAAGACTGGATATTGGGTTGGTCTATAATGAAAAAATAAATATCATTAAGAGTGCATTTAATTACATTTACAAATTTGCAGTTTTTTGCTGTAAATGCATCTTTACTTTTATATACATTTCAAACATGTCGGTTCATTTATTTATTACTTATTGACATTTGTTGACCGGGAAAGCCCACTGGGTCAGGAACTCATTTTCAGTGGAGGCCCAGGGAGAAATACCTATTTCTTAAACAACTATGTACTAAAAGTAGTAGTTTTGTAAGTTTAGTTAACCATGGAGCATGGCTAATTTTGATTCTGTTTGTTTGTGTAGGGGCAAGAGAGTTAAGGGTATCTAGAAAGATTTTGTTAAAATAACATCAGATGACAGAATATAGGTAATTATACAATTTTAGAAAAGAAGAATTTAAACTACATAAAATATAGACAACAATTATCACATCATAGCAAACCTTTTTACAAATATGGTAGAACCTTCTATTTCACATAGACGTAAAGGTAAAGAGATTTTGTAGAAAAAATAAATTCTATTTAATACAATTAAATACACTGCCTTAAATACTAAGATGTACAATACTGCCCACTCACTATTTTTTTTTAAACCAGGGAATGAGTTACGGAGAAATAATAGGTGGACTGGTCATTAATGACTGGTTATAGCTTTGGATAGAGGAGTAATAAGGAAAGGATTATGGGGGTCTGGTATTAAAGGAGCAAGAACATGTGGGGTTAAGCATTTTAGTGAGGATTTAAAAGCATTAAGAGAATCTAACAAAGTAGGAGATGTTGATAGAGCATTCCATAATTTAGCTATGGAATAGGAGTATAGGTTTTTCCTGATTTTTGCTCAGTTTTGATATGATCAGAAGTTGTTATTTGTGGACCGTAGATTTCTAGAGGTGATATAGGGTTGAAGGGTTGACAGTAGAGCAGGACATTTCTCTGGGTTATATACTAACGTGTGATCCTGAGTTAGTTGGGTATAGCTGAGGTATTGGGAGAATTCATACTGATTAAGCATTTTGATAGCTTGGGAATGACAGGTACGGTGTTGGAAGCTGGAGGAAAATTTAGCAATTTTGTAGTAGCAGCATTGTAGTTTATTAAAGAGGGAGGCATGAAGGTTTGTGAAGATGGGAGTACTGTAAAAGAGGAAGGGAAGTAGTAACGACTTGACCAGCTTGATTTTTGTGGCTCTGTCCATGTGCTTTTCATGCCTGCAGAGTTTACCTAGTTTAAAGTGAGTTCTTGTTATAGTGTTAAGAAGGTGTTGCTCATAAGAGAGTTTATCATCTACTGTTATACCAAGTAGTTTTGCAGAATGAACAAGATGAATTTCCGTTTTATCTTGGGAATACATTTTAAAGTCTTCTGGGGTTGGTTTGGTGGAAAAAAAATAGTTTCGTTTTTTTTTTTTGGCCTTTAGAAGTAATTGATAGTCATTAAGCCAGGTTTCTATGGATTCAAATGCTTTTTGGGTTATTTTTAGGAGGTCTTGAAAGTTGTTGGAGGAGGATATGATTACAGAGTCATCCACATATTGGATGAGTGTGGTAAATTGTTTATGAAAATATTTTAGAGCAGGGGTCCGAGGATGGGCCCTTGGGGTACTCCTATTTTATTTTAGCAGGTAGGTAGATTGTTTGCTCTGCCATTTCACTGATCGTTGTCTGTTGTGTATGCAGTTAGCAAACCAGGACAGCGTATGTAGGGAGTAGCCTTTTTTTGACAGTTGTTGAAGTAGTTTGGTTTGTGACACTGTGTCGAATGCCTTGGATAAATCCAACAAGACTACTGAAGTTATTAGACCTGCATCTAAGGCCTTGTTCACAGTGTCTGTGAAGGAGAGGAGGGCAGTGGTGGTGCTATGGAATCAGCAAAAACCATGTTGTGCTGGGGTGAGGAGGTTGTTATCTATGAGGTTGTTGAGTAGTTGACTATGTATACACTTTTCTAATATTTTGGAGAGGAGAAAGAATAGAGATTCGTCTGTAGTTAGTAAGGTCATTTGTATTACCACCTTTATGGAGTGGAGTTATAATGGAATTTTTCCAGATTTGTGGAATGGTTCCTTCAGAGATGGATTGGTTTTTGTTAGAATACTGATGGGGCATGCTACTGCGTCAGCAGCAATTTTCAAGTATTCTGGGGGGAAGTTGTCAACAGATAGGGAGCAAGGTTTCAGTTGTTTTTAATTTTTAGAATTAGAGAGATGGGAACAGGTTTTTGGGAGAAACTATGGGTTTCTGGTATTGGTTTAGTGGTAGTTTCCTGGGATGCAAGATGATTAGAATACGTTTGTATGGTTGCTTGCCTGATGTTGGATTATTGGTGGTATATGGGTCTGAGTTTGTAGGGGGTTCAGGAATGAGTTTAAGGATGGTATCAATAAAGTGGGAGATGAAAGTGCGGGCTATATGTTATGGGGTCATGTCAGGTGATGGAGATGGGTTTTGAGGGGTTCCATGATTGAGGAGAGATACAGATTTCCAAAAATTCTTAGGGCTGTTTTTATGGGTAGATAGTTGTTTTAAGAAATAGGTATTTTTGCCATTGATGATTAGTTTTTTCACTTGGTTCCTGAGTTATTTAAAGTTAGATTCATTTATCAGTGTTTTGTTACTGAGCCAGACCTTCCAGGATCTATCCCTAGCTAAAAGTAGTAGTTTGTTTTGTAAGTTTAGTTAACCATGGAGGATGGGTAATTTTGATTCTGTTTGTGTAGGGGCAAGAGAGTTAAGGGTATCTCGAAAGATTTTGTTAAAATACTTAACAGCTTCATCTACTTGTAGAGAATGTAGAGGGCTCCAGTTATGGGCTTTTAGAATGGAGTTAAATGTTGATGGCTTGAGCTTAGGTTTCTGGTTGTTTTGTAGATATGAGGTTTTGGTACCTGGGTTTGGGCTCTATATGTGAAAGCAGGTACATGATCACTCAGGGAATCAAAGAGGGAGCCTGAGTTAATGAATTTGTGTGGATGTGATACAAGGATCCAGTCAAGGGTTGTTTCAGGTTGTTTATGTTGTACTCTGGTGGGGCATGTGATACAGTGTGAGTATTTGAAGAGATGAATATTTGTTGAGGAGTTTAATTCTAGGTTTTGCCAATTTATGTTTGTATCCCCTAGTATTATAGTTTCGGAGGATATATTGTGTGTTGTCCAGAAGAGGAAATCTTCACATGTGGGGATATTTTGCCCCAGTGGAATATATACGGAAGCAATGCAAATCTGTTTATTGTCATTTATTTGTAGTACTCCTATGGCTGTTTCCAGATTGTTAAAGGATGGTATGTTTTTTGGGACAGGTGTAATAATTAATGAGTTGAGATAGACTAGTGCTACCACACCACCTTTCTTTAGAAGCCTGTCTTTTTTAGTATAATGTAACCTGGGGAGACTATTTCTATGTCTGATATATGTGGCTTGAGCCAGGTCTTGGTGATGTCTATGATGTCTGGGGAATATTGCTCGAGCCAGATATGGAATTCTGTGAGTTAGTTGTAAATGATTTTGATTACTTTCATTATAGTATGAAGACCTGGAAAATAGTAGGAGTACAGCAAAAGTTATGTAGTTTTGTATACATAAAGGATCACTACCAGTTTGTAAATAGCAGGTCCATTAAATACCATTCTGAATAAAATAGTACCTGAAGTGACATGTAGTAAATTATTTAAAAATATAATTGTTCATAGGACAAAGCCCTACCATATCCACAGCAAAGGGGTCTGTGCTCATGCATTTATATTACTATTGCAATAAGCTTTGAAGTAACTACACCCTAAAAAGAAGGATAAATCTCCTTTGAAGTGATGTAATTTAATGAAACTGGCTTATCATGCAAGGTTCAAAATTCTGAAACTGCACACGTGCACTACTCAACTCTAGCTATAATTTTACCAGAGGTAAAACGCATTCAGTAAACAAATAAGGAATACCTTCGGTTCACATCTGCTATTTATAAATCTTTCCTTCTTACTTCACTTTGCTCCCACTGCCTGCAGATTATCAGCTCTCACTTGTTCAGTCACCTCATTCATTCTCCATCACCTGAGGTGAGGGGCATTCAGCAGGAGCCATCACAATGGTAGCCATCAGAAGTGGTTGGCATTTTTTGGTTTACCATTTTATTTATACCTTACCTACCTTGTTGCTTCAGTTACAATGTGTGGGTGAATCATGTATTTGTCACCAGTGATGCCCCGTATATCATTTTCACAAGGGGGAGATGTCAGCGGGATGTCCTTTCCAAGTGACAGGAGATACAGTGCAATTGTCATCTTGGTCTTTCCAAGGGTAATTAGAACACTTACATGCTCCTGTGGACATATGCAGTCCCAGTGCCCTTAGGAAAGGACACTCCCAGTCTCCCTGCCTGTACCATCAAGTACCAAAGTCACTAGTTGAACTTGGGTCACCAGGGCCATAGTGAGGGCTTTATCCCTCCATGCCATTGGCACAGTCCACCATTTACTATTATCTCTGACTGGTTATTACAAATATCATCACTTGCTAACCAAGTGTTAAGACCATTGCATAGAATATAAATGTACTTATTTTGATAACACATAAGTTAATCCATTCTTACAATAACATATTAGCTCTGTATACACTTTGACTGGGGTTTATAGAGATGCACAACCTCAGAAATACTTGTGTGATATTGGGATGACACACTGTAGCATAAAGTAGAGATGAATATCCAAGCAGCATGAGCAGGTATGCTAAAAAGTTTAAAGCCAGCCAAAGTAGAGCAGGGTATATATTGTGGAATAAGGGAGTGGTCATGAGCTGGCTAGCATTGATCATGTGAGACTTGAAAGCAGCATGCAACTCCAAACATGGAGTAGAAGGCTGTCAACATACACTGCATAGTACTAACTTAACATATGTTACAAACACCTGCTTTCAGGTGCTTAGTCACCTGAACACTTGCTAGTTCCTTGAAAAAGTAGGAGAGGGTATGTAGGATGGTAGGAAATGGGGGAATATAGCAAGCCAAGCTATGCACAGAGGGGAAGCATGAAGTAAAAGCTGATGAAGGGAGGGCATGGCACATTTTTTTTGGGGGGGGTATTCTTTATATATAAAGAGAGAAGGGGCAATATGGAAATGAGGGAATGGGGAGAAATGTAATTTGGGGGAAACTCAAACACAAAGCAGTCCAAACAAGTAGAGATTCATGCCCACTGAGTGGCGCACAGCTACAGTTATCCCACTCCACAAGGGGGGATCCACCTTGGATCCCGGGAACTACAGCCTCATCAATCTGACGAGCCTGATCTGCAAGGCCATGGAACGTATTATCATGGAACTTATAAACAAAGACATTGGCAACCTTCAAACACTGGACCCCACCCAGTTTGAGTTTGTGAAGGGCCAATCTTGTCTCCTGAACCTGATTGACTTCTTCAATTCAGTCTCCAGAGACATGAATGAAGGTAAGGCAGTCCACACAGCTTATTTGGACTGCGCCAAGGCCTTTGACACCATCCCCCACTCTGGAATCATAGATAAACTTACTAAGCTGGGCATTAATCCCTACATTACTCGATGGGTTGTCAACTGGCTTACTGATAGAACCCACACTGTACAAGTAGCTGACTCCAAATCCAGCTCCAGACAAGTGACAAGTGGAGTACCTCAGGGTTCAGTCCTGGGACCACTCTTGTTTGGCATCAACTTCTCTGAAGTACAGGCCAACACTAAGGGACTCTGACTAACAAAGTTCACAGATGACTGCAAACTGGGAGCCATTGTTGAATCCCCAAATTATGTGGATACTCTATAAAAGGGCCTTACAGAAACAGATGCTTGGTGCCAGAGCCATGGGATCAAGCTAAATGCCAAGAAATGCATAGTTATCCCCTTTGGGAAAAAACATGTACCCATGAATTACCACACAGGTGACAGTACACTAAACACCGAAAGTGTGATGAGACTTAGGGACACAGGTGGACAGTGGTATCACCTTTAATAATCACATCACCACAACAGTCAGGAAATCCTTCTATGTGGCATACCTCATCACTAAGGGCTTTTCAGACAGAAAAAAGGAGGTCATTGTTGCACTGTACTCATCCCTCATTAGACCCATTATAGAATACAATGCCTCATTTGGTATGTACCTCTCAAGACATCTGCAACAACTGGAAAGACTGCAGAAATAACTCACTAAAAGAATCACAGGCCTAAAGCAGATGCCCTATGCTGACCGCCTTAAAAACTCCGGCTTTACTCTGTGGCATATCATCTACTCAGAGGCAATCTCTGCTTAACATACAAGGTCATGTCAAACCCAGAGCTGTTGGACATGCTACACTTAAAGAAATCCCAATCCTACAGCGCCACATGTTCCAGGGATCTAAACCTTATCACAATGAACAAAACATGCTGGAGGGATAGGTTCCTGACCCAGAGACTCCCCAGATTCTGGAATAGACTGCCCATACATGTCAAACAGAGCACCTCCTTGGCCCTTTTCAAAAGGAACCTTGACGATTGGATGGGAGAAAGGAAATTCACCCCGGGGATCATGTCAGTCATCCTGCTAGACAGGGGTCCAGGGAAGTAAATAGTGTGGGAAGAAATAGCCAGGGAATTGTTACGGCTAGGCTTGTATAGGCTCTAGGGCCAATAGCCTAGTACCAACATATGAACCTATAAGATAAATCGGTACACACTAGGAATGACAGACGTGGGTTAGAGAGAAACAGTGGTTGGATAAATATTTACAGGAGAGTGGACACTGCATGAGTTATAGCACAACAAGAGTATGGGGATTGAATGGATTATGAGCAGTAAGCTAGCAGCTGACTGGTCAGAGGGATGTCAGTTTGACCTGAAAAATGTTTCTGGTGGGTCGACAGTTCAAAATATTGACATCCCAAATAACAGACAACTAGCATATCAAAAAAGGAAACAACGTTCCTTTTCCAATGTACTACCTATAACCCTACTGCACTTTCAAGTCAAATTTGCCTAAATAATTGTAGCGTTATGGAAAGGGATTTTTAAGTTAAGCTACATGGTTATGGTCAGCACATATTATTAAGTCAGCAAGGGGTCCCCTTTCCCTGCTCCACCATAGTAATGCATTCTAACCCTAACCCTGCCCCTGCTCCTAACTCTGCAGCTTACCTTAAAAATGTCCTTTCATGTACCACTACCATTATACAAGACAGCCTGGACACTCAATATGCATGCATGTGTGCAAATGCACAAGTGCATGTGCACGCATGCACGCACACACACACCCCCACACACACACACCCACACACACCCACACACACCCACACCCACCCACACCCACACACACCCACACACACACACACACACACACACACACACACACACACACACACACACACACACACACACACACACACACACACACACACACACTCTCTCTAAATCTATCTTCTCATTTAACTGAAACCCTATTGCTAAAACATTCACACACAAAGTAAATCAATTCCCTTACCTAACCCTAAACACTCACACATACCCTACTGTACTGTGATCTCACACTGACAAATATCTGGCACATGCAATCAACTGATTTTTGATCAGCTGTAACTCGCTTTTTGTCTGTTCGACAATTGGTACATTCAACCAATTGTTGGTCTACTTTATACACATACACACACACACACACACACACACACACAGTCTGTAATAGAGGCCATGTGATATATGCAAATGACCCCTTAAGGACATCATGTGTTTCTCAAGGGCCTCCATTACAGGATGTATAAGGTATCACACAGTAAAAATGCTAGCTTGACTGAGTTTTTGTTGCAGTTTTTACTGACTTGCATGTCTGTGTGACCTTTTTTCCTTTGTTTTTTAGAGTGAGAAATGACTTTGAAAAAGAATTTGTACTATTACCTGCAATCTCTAGCAATTAAAATAATGAAAAAAGAGGCAACTTAACTGAGGAAATATTAGAAAGGGGAAAGGTGGTTGATAATGAACTATAGTATGATGTGTTAGTAGTAGAGCAACTGAGAAAATATTATTACATTTAAGACTGAGAAGAGCAAGGGAGAATAGTTGGGCAAACTTATATTTTGAGAATCAGTCTTGCACACCAAAATCATTGATGCTAGTTTATTTTCAGTGGAAGTTCTAAGTAGCACTTACTGCAAATATTTAAATGGGTGATTGCAGCTACTATTAGCAGATTGTTTTATATAATATGAAACTCAAGACAAGAGTCATATTACTGGTTTAGAATCAAACAGGACATTGATTAATCAGCTTAGTGACTATTTTGCTGCCACTGATAATTGCTGACTGTTTAGTTAAGAGATAGACATAAATTCATTCATATCTGTCTGCATCCCTTTCTGAAGATTGCAAACTAAATGACCATTCTTAAACTAATCACATGGAGTAAATTTATTTATTTTAATTATTTATTTAAAATTTGATGATCAGGTTAGTCCCACTAAGCCTATGGCCACTTTTGAGGGGAGTCCTAAGGAGGTATTCATACTGACTCAGGAAGATATGGCCAGGGCATCTTGGAACTTACCATACTCAATGGAGAAGAAGTGAAGTACTCTCTGGAACTGCTAGGGGGTACTGGAGGGCTGCTACTGCAGTTCTAGGAATTCCATGATGGAGGAGAGTACAGCAGAGATGGAGAGAGGGGCAGGAGAAAACCTACTGAAGGAATGAGAAGGAGATGAAACAAGTATTACAGAGCTGGAAATTGAGAGACTGGCGACACAAGTGGTTGTAGTTTTCATAAACCAGGCAGATCATAATGAAAAGAGAAGAACCATGATGCAGTCAGATGATGGACAGAGAGTATTATAGGGGGTTGAAAACAGAAGCAACAGCTGGTGAAGGGGAAACACTGGAGGTATACTTGGTTGGTGGACTAGCCAGTTTTAACTTTGCAAAAGATTTTTTGTTACAAGAAAGAACAAGTTATACAGATGCAGCACTGCAAACAAGAATGGAAGGAGTTGAAATGAGTCAAATATTTGCAGTTTCTCAACAGTCTCAAAGATGACAACTAGTGATAAGAATAAGAAGTAAAAACAATGGCAGTGTGAACAAGCTGGTCATTATAAATAGTATTATTTAGGTATTAGGATTTAACATTAAAGAAATCAAAGTATTAATTAATTTGGGAGCTGAACATTTTTATGAAGTAAAATTTGAAAGTTCTAACTTGGAAACTTTATGATTGACACTGAAAAAAAGAAATATAGTAACACCATAGAAAGACTGTTTATTTCAGAGCTTGGGACTACAACTATTAAGTACATTAATTTGCAATTTAGGACTTCAGATGTGGAAGAGATGGAATTAAAACTGCATTTTCTTTCACTATATAATAATGAACATAAAGTTAAAAAATATGTGATGAAAGGACAATATGGACTGGGGTTGGGAAGTATGGGTAACAATGGATGTTAAGAATGGGAAAATTCAACATATTTCAAATACAATTGTGAATGGTAACAGAAAATTTGTTAGGTGTTATTTCTATGGGAATTAAAATCATTTTGTACAATACTGTAAAAAATGAAGGTGTAGGCAATGTGGGGAGAGCGGACATATAGCAAAAGCATGTAAGCATTTTCATAGAAAATGTAAAGAATTTGGACACTTCTAGTCTGACTGTCCATATTAGGAAAGGAATGAATAGACATAATGGAAAACTCAGAAGAAAAACAAATAGAAAATATTTCTACAGAAGATGTTGAAAGAGAATGTGTTATAGGAGAAGGGGATATTGAAGGAAGGTTAAACAATAAAGAGGTTGTTAGAGAAGAATTAACAGTTCAAAGTGAGGTTATTATTATATAGAAAGAGATTAGATTTGCAATTTCAGAAAGTGATGAAGATGAATAGGGAGAAATTGGGACAGGAGAAAAATAAGATTTTGAAAAATCAGTTGTTGGGAGACTTAGGAGAATGAAAATAAAAATAAGATATGGAAGTAAAACACAAAAAAGGAAAAGAATGATATAGGAATTTTAGCACTAAAGGTGGATAGCATTATAAATTATATAAGATGTTTTGTGCTGGTAGAATTGTGTAAAAAATAATGGATGTTTTTTGCTCACTGGATACCAAATGTAACAGGAAAGAAAAACAAAGGTACAGGTAGTGTGGGGGAGGAGGGCGGGCAAATTGTTTGGTCAGTAGGAAATGAAACATGTTCTGTAATACGAATTCTTATAAAAAAAAAAAAAGAAAGAATTTTAGATGTAATAATCATAGTACCAGGAAGGGTAGTGATATGAGAAGGAGACAAAAATGTATACGATTAATAGTGATTTATATGTTTACTAATATGATGAAGAGAAAACAGTTGTTTGAAGAAATTAAAGAAAAAAAATGTTTACAAAATATGTCAACAGTGATGGTAGGAGATTTTAACTGTAACGAAAGAAAAGAGAAAAATAACACAGGATATTGGAATGTTAATCAAATTAATAAAACTTAGAGATTTAAAACTAGGAAAGAATAGAAAATGGAAATATAAAATGATTTTTAAAACTAAAATTAATTATATAGCTTACTCTAAAGGTATGAAAAAATAACAGAGGGAGTACTGATGGCAGAATTTTTTGATCATAGAACAGCATGGGCTAGAATGGGGAACTCAATAAAATAATAAAGGAGGGAAAAGGGATAAAGAGATTAACAGCAGAGTTTAAAATGGGGAAATAATTGATAGGAGAGAGAGAGAAATACTATGTAAAGGCCATATGACAATGAGATCATTTTATAAAAATTGGACACAGTGGAGGGCAATGTTTAAGTAGAAGTATAAAAAGATATATTTAGAATTGGAAAAAAATAAAACCTGAAATAATTTGAAACATGGATAAATTTGTGGAATTATGACAGAGAGAACAAGGAACTGACAAAATAAAGGCAATAGAAACACACAACACACACACACACATACACACACACACACACACACACACACACACACACACACACACACACACACACACATATATGTGTGTATGTGTATATATATATATATATATATATATATATATATATATATATATATATATATTTATACATATATACACACACTCATATATATATATATATATATATATATATATATATATCAAGACTGGAGAAAAAGTAAAACTGATTTTACATAAGGAAGTTTTTTCTGAAATTAATGAAAAAGAAAGTTTCCCTTTATTTAGGAAAATGAGTAAAAATGTAAAAAAAGGAGGATGGATGCTGTCTTAGATGGCAAACGAGACATAACATGTAATCAAGAAGATACCATGGAGTTAGTAGAGAATTTTGCAGAGCAAATTTATGAAAAGGAGGAAATGGATGGCAAAATAGAGTGGAAAGTGACACATATCTTAATTTTCTTTTTAGAAAATGATAAGCAACAGAATAAAAAGAGAAGGTGATAAAAAAGGTAAGCATGAATCAGTCCCAGGATTGGATTGTATAAATTATGAGTATTATAAAGAAATGAATAAAGGAAGGTGTGATCGAAGACGATACATGTCCTGGAGTGATAACATTTGCATGGAAAATGAGAAAAGAAAATATATAAAAGATGGAAGTGTATAACATTAGGGAGTACGGACTATAAAATATTTATGAAAATATTACAAAAATGATGGAGAAAGTATTGGATGAGGAAGTAGGAGAGGGGATCTGTGGTATAAAGGTAAGAGAGGTAAAAGAATTGTTAAGTGTAGTAAAAGAAGTAGTAGAGATCAAAAAGCTGTTAAAAAGATGGCCTGCAATTAAACAGAATGAGGGATAAGGGACTTGCTGAGATAAAAAAAAAATTAAATGGACTATATTTTGTAAGAAAAGAAATAAAGGTTTTTGGAGTGATGTTTGATGAGTTAGAAAGAATAATAAGTCAGTAGATATAGATACTGGAACAAATAAAACATTTTAGCTTGGTAGAAAAGTTTTTTATTTAGCATTTTGAGGAAAAACATATACGTTGAATAGTTATGCTTTAGGGGAAATAGCATATTTAGTGGGAATATAGATGTTTCCCTCTCCAAAGGAAAAAGAGTTATTAGAGATTTTTCAGATTCATTTGCAGCTCAAGGCTGAACAAGGTGAAAAAAGGGATCATTTATAATGAAAAAGAAGAAAGTAGTTTGAATGTAATATCAAGTGATGTGTTTAACATAGGTTCATAGGTTTGTACTAGGCGGGGGGAGTGTCCATATTCATCAAGGATACCCACACCTCCAGGTTAGTGGCACAGCACGATGCTTCAGAGATCATCCATGTGCAACTAACAATGGGCAAAACTGATATTCAAATTACAGCTTGCTACAGATCACCCACCATGTCCCAGGACCCACTCTGCATTCCTGGAAACACTGCAAAATATAAAGGTCCTAACAAACACCCTGATATTGGGTGATTTCAATTACCCAAACATTAACTGGGAGAACTACTCATGTAAAAACTCCCTTGCCCAACATTTCCTAGAATTTATAAACTCAAATGCCCTGGATCAACTGGCCAACACCCCCACCAGAGGTGACAATATATTGGACCTAGACATCGCCAACATGGGAGACTGCACCGGATATCCACATTCTGCCACCACCCCCGGTCAAAGAAACCACCATGAAAAACATTTCAAAAGCAAACCACGTTACTTAAGACTGAGGTGGCAAGTTTCAAAGCCCCCATGCCAAAGGATAATGCTGTCCAAGATGCAAAATCCTTTACTAATGCATCTACGGGCACCTACAAAAATGCATGGATCATGCTATCCCAAACAAAACCAAGACTCACTCCTCTAAGAAAAAGAAACCAGTCTGGTGGACCCCTGCCATAAAGAAGCTATACAATAGAAGGAGGAAACTAGTACAGAAAAGAGTAAAATCCCAAGAAGGGAAGACATCCCTGATCAGTATCAGCAAGAAACTACATTCCCTCATAAAATCATCCAAGGCTAGCTTTGAAATAAAAATTGCCATGGACTCCAAAGATAACCACAAGGCATTCTTTAGCTATGTCAAGAATCTAAGTGGCAATTCTCAGATCTGCTCAGAGTAAGTGCAGAATGGCACAAAATACACTGAACTGACCGATATAGCCAACAACCTGGCAGACAGGTTCAGTGCAAACTTCACCCCCCTCTCACCCCCAAAACGGCCCATAACTATACCAGAAGAATGTAGTGCCTCTGAAATCACAGACACTCAGGTTAAAACAGCCCTCTCCAAAGCCAAAAACACAGCATCAGTGGGACTAGACAGTGTCCCAGGCTGCGTCCTACATGAGCTCAAAGAAGAACTAACCCCTCACCTAAACACACTGTTTAAACTCAGCCTCTCCACAGGCTAAGTGCTCACAGAGTGGCAGACAGCAACGGTTATTCCACTCCACAAATGTGGAGCCACAATGGACCCTGGCAACTATCGCCCTATAAGCCTGACTAGCTTGGTCTGCAAAGCTATGGAGTGCATCATCATGGATCTCATTAACAGAGACAATGGAAACCTCCAAACCCTGGACCCTACCCAGTTTGGCTTTGATAAGGGCAGATCATGCCTCCTAAACCTGGTGGACTTCTTTGAGACAGTTACCAAGGCATAGGTGAGGGAAAGGTGGTCCACACAGCCTACCTAGACCTCACAAAGGCCTTCGGCACCATTCCCCACTCAGGTATTATAGACAAGCTCACCAGCCTGAACATAAACCCCTATGTCATGAGATGGGTTGCCAACTGGCTCACGGACAGAACCCAGATGGTAAGAGTTGCATGAGCTAGGTCTGACTCTAAACCAGTTACAAGTGGTGTTCCCCAGGGCTCAGTCCTAGGACCCCTCCTATTTGGTATATACTTCTTAGAGGTACAGGGAAGCACAGGAGGACTATGGCTGACCAAGTTCGCAGATGACTGCAAACTAGGGGCTATAATTGACTCTCCAGCTGACACAGACATCCTCCAAAAGGGTCTCACTGAGATGGATATCTGGTGACAAAACCATGACCTCAAGCTAAATGCTAAAAAGTGCATAGTCACCCCCTTTGGAAAAAACAAAGTACCCACAAACTACCACAAAGGTGGTAGCCCCCTAAATACAGAATACGTAATAAGGGATCTGGGGACCCAAGTAGACAGTAACTTCTCCTTTGATAATCACATTGCCAAAATGGTTAGAAAATCCTTCCATGTGGCCCACCTAATCACAAAAGGGTTTGCATCCAGATCGAAAAAGGTCATTGGGCCCCTCTATGCATCAGTCATCAGACCCATCATAGAGTACAATGCCCCATTTGGGATGTACCTTACAAGACACCTGCAACAACTGGAAAGACCACAGAAGTACCTCACAAAGAGAATCACTGGCCTCAAGCAGATGCCCTATGCAGCTCAAATGAAGAAACTCCAGCTGTACTTGGTTGCATACCGCCTACTCAGAGGTGATCTCTGCCTGACATACAAGGCCATGTCCAACCCAGAATTGATGGACATGCCCCACCTAAAGAAAACCATATCCCCACAAGCCACACGCTCCAGTGATCTAAACCTCACTACAACAATAAATAGTACGTGCTGGAGAGATAGATTCCTCTCCCAGAGGCTTCCCATGCTCTGGAACAAGATTTCAATCTACATTAGGCAGAGCTCCTCACTAACCCTCTTCAAGAGCAACCTTGATGAGTGGATGGGAAACAGAAAGTTTACCCCAGGGATCACTTCAATGGCTCTGCTGAACAGAGGCACAGGGAACTAATCTAAGGGGGCGGCGAAAGCCAACACATTCCGGCTAGGCTTATAAATGCCTTCGTACAGATAGCCTAGTACCTACCTATGAACCTATGACACACTGTGTAAACAGTCCAGCATCCTGGTGCTATACTGGCTGGGGATCTCCTGCTTGTGTGGTGTCTCTCTAACCTGAAATGTCATATCCTGCTGTAGCCATACCTCTCACCTGTACATTTTTTGGCAGATTGTCCAGGTGTTTGGCTAGAGGTTTCTTCCAGTCTGCATAAACTTGTGTTTTTATGGCAAGCTAGTTACATATAATTGAAGAGTGATGTTACAAAATAATGACAGACATCACTGTTTCAGACTACGTAACCTTCAGACAATTCCAGCTACTGCAGACCCCTCACCCTACCAACTTTCTCAGTATGTAAGGTGATATTTACAACACATGCCTATCATTGTGCCTTTATTCCACTTTTATTTCTGCCCTTGTCTAGACATCTTGCTGTCAGAGGTTGGGAGTTATGGGTGTGGGTACAGAGTGCATTCCACTGTGCAGGCATGTCCATTATATGTAAAAGCAAGCATAAAAAAAAGAATTATTGAAAATAACCACTGGCAACAGTACCAAAAATCACTATATTCACAAAAGCTTTAGCACTTCGGCTACACAGCCTTCTAGAAGTCCATTATGTGTAGTATATTTCACATAGCACTGTGACAGCCGGGTATATCAGTGGCAGAGGAGAAGGTGTCACTGACATGCATAATAGTTGGCACTGCAGTTATCTGCACATGACCCTGTTAAAGACAGCACTTTACCTAGGGCACTACAAGATGACAGCCAGGATAATGTGCTGGCCAGATCCTGACAGTATTAACCAAACATACACATAGCTCATTGACCCTTGCATATTGTGGACATGCAACATGTTTTCATGTGTAGTGAGACAGCACTGCCAATGTGTGCTATGCTGCTATTTCCCTGCAAACATACATGTTACTGCATTTCTGTGGGTATATGGGGGGGGGCACACCTGTCAACTGTACACATTTGCACATACTGTGCTGATATTTGCTTTACATTTTGGTTTAATTTACCATACTATTGTTCCCTGTCTTGGGGACTAGAGACATATCAGTAAAGACCAAAGCTTTATTGTAATCCAAGATTAAAATTGTAGAATATCCAAATGTATAAGCACTTTCGTCTCATTTTTAAATGAGTTGAAGAGACTTCATCAGATACAATTAGTTGCTTTCACCCACTGAATTTAAAAGAAGGAATTCAAATCACATCCTAGAGCAGTCAACACACCTTAATTTAAAGCCATAGTGTACTTAAAAATTGTCATTACTTCCACAACACCGTGAAAGTTGTTGAAACCATTAAAAATACTTTTAAAATACTTCGTAAATTTTAAAATCACCACCTATCTACTACTATATTAATAACTTAACAATACATTTACATAAATTTAAATAAATGACTGCTCTAGGATGTGATGTAATTTGAAGTGATCCCTGGGGTGAATTTCCTATCTCACATCCAATCATCAAGATTTTTCTTGAAGAGTGCTAATGAGGAGCTTTGTTTGATATAGATAGGTAGTTTGTTCCAGAGTATGGGAAGTCTCTGGGACAGGAATCTATCCCTCCAGCATGTTCTGTTTATTGTGGTGACAAGGTTTAGGTCCCCAAAGCGTGTAGCTCGGAGGGATTGGGATTTCTTTAAGTGGAGCATGTCCAAAAGCTCTGGGTTTGACATAGCTTTGTGTGTTAGGCAGAGATCGCCTCTGAGTGGGCGATATGTGATGGAGTAAAGCTACAGTTTTATGCGACGGTCTGCGTAGGGCATCTGTTTGAGGCCAGTAATCCTCTTTGTGAGGTATTTCTGCGGCCTTTCCAGTTGTTGTAGATGTCTTGTGAGGTACATACCAAAAGGGGCATTGCACTCTATAATGGGTCTAATGAGAGATGAGTAGAGGGGAACAATGACCTCTTTTTTCCTGGATGAGAAACCTTTTGTGATGAGGTGTGCCACATAGAAGGATTTCCTGACTACTGTGGTGATGTGATTATCAAAGGAGAGACTACTGTCCACCTTTGTCCCAAGGTCTCTTATCACACTTTCAGTGTTAACTAGACTACCGCCTATGTGGTAGTTCATGGGTACAGAGTTTTTACCAAAAGGGATGACAATGCACTTTTTGGCATTAAACTTGAGGCCATGGCTTTGACACCAGGCATCTGTCTCAGTGAGGCCCTTTTGTAGGATATCCACATCTTTTGGAGTTTTGATTATGGCTCCTAGTTTGCAGTCATCTGTGAACTTCATTAGCCAAAGACCTTCTGTGTTAGCCTGTACTTCAGAGAAGTAGATACCAAACAGGAGAGGACCCAGGACTGAACCCTGTGGTACTCCACTTGTCACTGGTCTGAAGTTGGATTTGGAGTCTGCTACTTTCACAGTGAGGGTTTTGTCAGTGAGTCAGTTGGCAACCCATCTTGTGACATAGGGATTTATACCTAGTTTAGTGAGTTTATCTATAATTCCAGAGTGGGAGATGGTGTTGAAAGCCTTGGCGAGATCTAGATAGGCTGTGTGAACCACCTTACCCTCATCTGCGGCTTTGGTGACCACTTCAAAGAAGTCTATCAGGTTTAGGAGACATGATCTGCCTTTTACAAACACGAACTGGATATGCTACCAAAACATACTAATCCATTCATTTATTAAGAAGACTGACTAACCATGTGGCTGCAACAGTTGTGAGGACAGTGCTTGAGGGCTGCCTATGTTGGATGCACACAGTACACTGCCTATACATAGTAAGTTACAGGTAATGTGATGTGTGTGTCATCCATTTTACTGTGTGTGCGAGTCAGGGAGTGGTGCCAGTCCCTGATCCCTACAGTGTCAGTGTGTGTGCTATGCTTTACCTCTTTGCTAAGGCCTGAGCATACTGGGCATGCCCCCATCTGCCTACAGGAGCAGGTTTAGGGGCCTCCTTCTTTGAGTCCCTCTGTGCCTGTGGGGACCTTGGAAATGGTGGTGGGCTGTGTGGCCCTTTCCCATGCTGTTTCTGCTGCAGCTGTTTCCACAGGATCATATTGTGTAACATGGCACATACTATGAACATAAAAGAAATAAAACTAATATCTCCCACTGAAGGTGTCTGCTCCAAACAACAGTAGACCAATGAAAATTAATTGAGCAGAAACCACCAAGCTGATATAATTAAAAAAATGTTAAATCTCATAAGCCCTTTCAGGATGAGCCCTTCATCAGATTAACACCACAATAAAAATCTCACTAACATTTATACAAACTAAAATCTTAAAACAACCAATCAACATCAATAACTTACCCTCCATTTTTTAAGAGCTGGCTTTAAAGGTATAACACCATTTAAGCCTGGAGATGCATCATCTCCTCCCCTTTTGTTCCTATAACTACTAACTCTGTAATTACAGACGGCTCTGATACAAGAGTAAACGTCAGTGTTGATTATACCACCACTGAAGATTTTCTCAATGGAGCTGTGGGTCGGACCAATCGTTTCTGCTCAATTAATTTCTACATAGGCAAGACAAATTGCAGATTGAAGGACAGAATACTTGAACATCAGTCTTCTATATTTTTGAATGATGTACACATTGCCCTATATCAACATATATTACATAATCCAGGACATGTATTCTCATTTATGGTTATGTTAGTGAAACTTTTATTGTGTTGTTCATCTGATGAGTGGCTTGTCTCGAAAGCGCTTATGAGATACTATGAACATGTGTGCACATGTGGCTGCAGAGTACTGCAAGGCTACACTAGATATGTCAAGGCAGTGGAACCGTGACTTGAGCATCCCAAACACACACACTCTATAATGATCCTGGTTTGTGCATGTGCCTCATTATGGCATTCATGAGTGGGTGTGTGCATTTCTGATGGGTGTCATCATCCATGGCTCCAGTGCATAGCCAGCATCCTCCACCAGACGGCCATACGGGATGTCCCCACTGGAAAATGCCTGGTACAGCTGTGAGGAATGCCAGATGTGGGAGTTGTGATAGCTTCCAGGGCTGCCAGATCACACATTCATGATAATGCCCTG